>NW_021681297.1:227509-235671 GCF_001412515.2 Diachasma alloeum
CCTTGCATGTCTATGATCACTTCCATTTTTTTCACTTAAGTTGGATGTTGCGTTAATGAAAATCGTTTTGCGACTGACTCCTCCCGCAAGGATTACTCGCTTTATAGGCGGGAAAAGGGATGAGTCATGATTATTACGCATCGAAACGAGTAATTTACGTCATTCATAGAAGTTCTAGAACATTCGGGAGGGATTATAAAAGCCAGTGGGGATTGAAAAATCATCAGTTTCCATCATGGATTGTTTGAGTCCAGACGAAGTGAAATTTTTGTGCTCCCTTCCACCATTTTTGGTCAACTATGATGAAGTTGTTATTAGACATTATGGTGAAAATCCACCACAAAAAGCTTGGGATTGTTTACAAAGTTTCGTTGACTTGGAGGGAAATCTGGAACTCATGAAACAACGTCGATGTGCTTCGAAAAATGAACACGATTTGAGCGCCGATGAAGTTGAATTGTTATCTACTATCCCACCGTATGTTTGTCAATACGATGACATTGTTAACAAGTATTATGGTGATGATCCACCACAAACCGCATGGGACTTCCTCCAAGATTTCCTCGATTTGCAAGGGAACTTCAAAATTGTTCAACGTCGTAGGCAGTTGGGAATAGGAGAAAGGACCGAAATCAATTACTCGAGCCACGAGGAACCAGTGCCCAGTACTTCATCGAGTATCGATGATACTGTCGAGGATCAATCACATAATATGCGAGAGAAGAGGAAACCCAGACGACACCACCACCACCAGATGCATCAATCACACCGATGTGGAAAGTTCAAGAAACAAAGAAAAAGATTTTTTTCATGAATGATATTAACTAATCAAACACAGAAAATATTGTTTTTTGTCTTTATTGACAATTCTTATATGATATAATAAACAAGTTCATGTGAATAATAATAATAATTTCATGTTTCTAAATTAATTTTTTCACTCCTCCACTAATTGGGTTGTATTCAATTATACGATCATGTAAAATCAAACAGTAGGCTGCCGTTTGCGCAGGAAAATTCTGAGCTGATTCGAACTCGAGACGAATATCCACTGGTCCTGATTTAAGATATTCATTCTGTTTGGAACAATCAATAACAATAAGTGGGGCAAATGATAGAAAATCAGCTCTACTTAAAAGCGGCTCCGCCTCTTTACCATAGTAAGAATTTTGGAAACTAGTGTACATATCATAGAGTAATGCGTATTGATTATTCGGAATGTCAAGATTCAAATTACCGTAAGGGTAACTTTGTGAGTTAAGGAAAAGCTTAATGTCGCGAATATTACAATGATCGAAATGGCTAGCATTTTTATTAGCTTGATTTTTGCGATTAGTTTGAAATCCCACGACGATATAACGAGGTTTCTCCAGTTGTGTTGAACATTTCACCACCAAGACATGTTTAGAAGTAGCTGGTAAGAGTGGATACTCGTATAATTCCCAAGCTCGGAAACTGATTGGAATAGGTGCATCTTTGGAGATGTAATTCAGCAAATTCATTTTCCTGGAATCGGCTACTTTGATGTAGGGAATCAGCCACTCAATCCTATCAAGGGAGAGTTTGAATTGTTCAGCTGCGACTCCAGCCGCCGGTTGCTGAATAACTGCATTTACGTCAGTATTCCCTCTTGTGAGGATCAACTCATGTTTTGCGTTCACAATGATTCGTCTATAGTCCTCAGCGAACCCCAACACCACACTCAATGGGATAGAAATGTCGAAGTAGCCATTGTCATCAATGATTGTAGATTCGTCGTCTTTGAGAATCCAACCAGCATTTTCGATTAGGGCTGCTTGACTTGGACTTTCTGATATCAAATTCTTCATGAGAGTTGTGATTCCGACATTCTTACTTTTATCAATCTCAATAGCATTGAGCTCATAGTGTATTTCCTCAAACAAGTGAAGAATGGCACAGTTCACTAATCTCGTGTGAGTAACTGCTTGTCCATTAGGTTGAGTTAAACGTCCATGTACATGCAATGAACTTTTACTCGCCAACAAGCACAAATCTTGGTGCTGAACAGCGATACGAATTTCATCATTGTTGTTGAAAGTTGCTGACGCAAATGGCTGATGCGCATGGATTTCATAATGCGCAATAGACTCATCAAAAATTATGGGTTTTTGAATTTGCAGGATTTCCTCCATGGCTTATTGCAGTTGATGATGCAAAAACAGAAGAATGTACGAATTTTTTTCCTTACGGTCTTCTTCTTTTTCGAAGTTTGAGACCTAAACTCTTTAGGAATTTTATATTCTGCCGTGTTAACGCCTTGAGAGGTCTTCGACGACTGTTTCCGATTGCGAATGATGGCTCGCTTTTATAACTGCCTCCCGACTTGGTGTTGAAAACAATACCCATATTATGTTTTGATGTGTAGTCGTATTGTTATGACTTCTCCTCTAAAATTCACCAGTTGACCTTCTTGATCAACAATTTTCAGTTGGAGATGATCTATTGCTTGTACGGTGATTGGAAGGTAAATGATGTTCGATGGAACTTCAATGATCTTATATCCTGGTGGGACCGTGGGAAAAAATTCATGTATAGTGTGTACTCTTTGTTCGTTGACGTATGCACCAGTTGTGATATTGCATTCAACTCGCGGTGAATTGACCTTGAGAATTGTCACTGGTAAATCGGACACATGAGTCACATGAGGTTTAAGAATTTTAGGTGCAAAGCCCAATAAACGACCAATTGAATCTTCTTTAGTAAAATCTATCGAATGGCTGCACTTGATAATACTTTTCAAAGTATTATTGTTAGGCTTAAGGGCGATCGATATGTGGTATTCCGAAAGTTTTTCCGTTAAATAATTTTCAATATCATCAATTTCATAGCTCCCTGTAGGTATCTCGATGACTTTATCACTAACATAAAATGTATTGTTTCCAATGTCTATGTTGGGGATAGAATTGAAGGTTAGTAGCTCAGCAAGTCCTAGGGTATAACTCTTCAAAGGTGATAATTCAATTGGAGGAAAATAATAAGCCTCCAATACTGAAGAGGTGCCCGATAATGTTAAGGTGAAAGATTCACTCATCGTTGCTTATATTCAACTGATCTCTATGGAGTGATGTATTTGAATTTTATATCAATTCCCCATCGAGAAATTTCAGACACAAATGTCCACATATCACTGTGTCATACTGTTGATATCGTTCATGGTTATACTGTACAATGCTACCAACACCAAAATAATTCATCAAATCTTGAGGCGGTCGCAGATTGCCAAAGCTATCGAAATAAAGTATTTTATTTTTTTGCTTTTTATATGCAACCCAGTGAGTACCCGGTCCGTCTTTATCGTCAGGATTTACAATAGCCGATTCATGTTTGCGTGGACCAGTCATGGGCATCACATTTCTCATATACAATCCACGAAAATGTGGAATTTTCATGGCTTTGGCATACTTTAATAAATCAGCATCGGTGAGAGCTCGATGTGGTAGCTTTATGCGTTTTTTAAATGGAGGCCTAAACCTTTTTTGTACGGTTTCAAGTATAAGCCTTTACCCAATGCAATGGATTCCATTGTTTGGTTATGTCTCATACTTTCTTGTAGCGCTTTCTTCGCTGCATTGGCATCATTAATAGCTTTAGCAATGCCAGCAGCGCCACCTGCCAATGCTCCAGTGGCACTCAGACCGGCAAACAGAGGTATAAGGAAAGGTAGTATACCTCCAATTTTGGCGGGTACAGGTAAGATACGAGGTGATTGTACTCGTTTTCTGCCACCATTTTCTTTTACTGCTTCACGTGCTCCTTTGAGAGCCGTTTTAATAGCATCGGTTCCCGGTCGCATAGATGTCTTGGCAGCTCTAATGATTTGTCTCAAGGAGACTTTCCTCTTCATTTTACCACCACGTTTTCTTTTTCTCTTGGTTTTCCTCTTCGTGACACCTTTGCCACGAATTTTTTTCATACCCATTCCGAGTGAAGTTTTGGCTTTCATAGTATTGGATACACCCCAAGCAGCAGCTTTTTCGGCTAAACTTGCGTCTCTCGCCAGAACTCGTTTCCAGGCTCTTTCCTTGAGAATGTTGTCCGCTTCGTGTCGTGCAGTCAAGTTCTCCCGATTTTTTGAGTAGGCTATATCGTACTCTTTACAGGCTGCGTCAAGTGGATTTATGCCAGGATCACCCCGCTGCAATCGTTTTTGTAATTTTGTCCCCGGACCACAATACTGGTAGCCTGGTATATGTAATTCAACAGGAAGTTTGTTGATGATCCTGTTCACTAAACCTTTACCTTGACGCTCTTTCTTGCGTTTGTACTCTTTCATGTCCAAGAAGAGACTGATTGATAATTAGATAAATAACACGTATTTATAAGTCTCCGGGCCAGTTATCACTAGAACATGGAAGGGTATGGAACAAGGTAATTCCCTGAGACATGATTGAAGCTGTGTATGCTTTCAAAACTGGGCAACGTGATGATGATACAACAGCAACTGCTCGTGAGTGAATGACACTGGAATCTATAAATGAGCGATGTTTATAATTCTCTGCTCAGTCATTAACCATGAAGTTCAAGAAGCAGAGTACACAACTGCCAATAATGAATTTCGATGAATTCACACAGAAGAAGAAGAGTAAGAAGAGGCGTCATGGACCACTATTACCTAGTACTGTACGAGCAGTTATTTGTGGACCCTCAAATTGTGGAAAAACAAACGCTCTCCTAGCTCTCATAGTCCACCCTAATGGATTAAGATTTGAAAATATCTATGTATATTCAAAATCTCTGAATCAACCGAAATATCAATTTCTCAAACGTTTACTCTCCGGTATAAAGGGAATTAATTCTTTGTGATTTTTGGTTGTTACACATTTTCAGTTTCTGGAACAACTTGCTCAGCTTATTTTTGTGATTGAGATATTTTTTCCAATAACTTCACAGTACAGTTCATGTAAAATAAAGGTAAGTTAAGACTGAAAGTATGCAGAGAGAACAATAAAAGTTGAAGTATTTTCTCATGTTGTATTTCCTTTCAAGATAATCAAGAAACATCTCAATTTATCCTTGAGAATTTCCTACTGATGAATAGAGCTATGTCTTTTTCTTTCCACTGCGTTAATTTTCTCAATTCTGGTTGAGGGATAATGATCCAATCACTTGAATTGATACAAAGGATTTATTGTGGAATAAACTTTTTATTGAACATTTACTACATTGTATTCACTACATTTTTTTGAATTAATACAAAATCAGTGCGTAAAACGAAGGATGATTAGAATAATTCTCTGATATTTCATCGAAAATTAACTGTTCACTCATCATACTCAGAACTCTCGGAATCATTTGCTTCGTGTATTACGTTGAACTCACAAGGGTGGAATGTTCCCTCGAAGAAGCGAATGTACAATCGCCCAGTGCGTGCAGCCGACTTGTAACTCGTGAATTCTTTCTCGTCCTCCAAAAAAGCTGCAGATATTCTCGAAGGTAAGAAGATGTAGAAGGTGTCATCAAGAAGTGCCATCACTTTTTTTCCAAATTTGGTTTTAGCAACGCGGAATGAGCTCACTTGATAATCCTTCTGGATTTCCAATTCCGGAATTTTCTTCGTGGGAATGACGTTCTCCATGCGACAAATTTTGTTCATGTTGTCACAGGAAAATCGTTTCTTCTCATTTGGTGTATCCATCGTATCTGGAAATCATACAAAAGAGATTTAATATTGGTAATTCAGATGAATTCTATCGGAAGAATTGAGGGATTTTGGATACTTACTTATTCGGGTTCGGATTTCCAGAATTCGTAATAAATTTTTTCTGATGATTTTTTCCTTGATAGCTCTTAGAGCGTCGAGTTGAAACTGGAGCGTCGTTCACAGCTGGTCCTATTTAAAGGTATTCGAAGGCCATCTAGAGAGTTCCATATGAGATCATTCCGACCTTGAATCCAAGACGCAATTTGCGAAAGCAATTTGGGAAAATTCAGAATGCAAGTGATTCTAAGAATTGTTTGATGCTCGTGAGTGTTGGGAATGAGTAAAACTGCTCTGTAATAGTTGATTCTCTCAGAATGTTCAATTTTCAAATGCTTTGACTATTCTAGACTGTTCGAAAATCCCAATCTTAATCACAAGGTTAACATTGAAACTTGTTTACTGGTTATAGATCATTCTAGATTGTTCACAAATCAATAAAAAAAATTGAATTTGTTATCTCCCAAGGTTAACCTTGAAAGTTATTTACCAGTTTAGACTGAAAGGGGTGCGTGTAATGGCTCTGGATTTTTTCGAACATTCTCGAACGATAAATAATTTTTCAGAATTTTTTCCAACGTTAACCTTGGAAATTGTTTACTCAACAGACGGTTAACCTTGAGAAGTTGTTTACTTCGCAGATTTTTCTAGACTGTAAGGGCTGTGCCTGATCATTCTAAACTTCTTCGAACATTCTCGAACACTCAATGATTTCTTTCAAGGTTGGCCTTGGAAATTGTTTACTCAACAGAAGGCTAACCTTGGAAAGTTGTTTACTCCACAAATCATTCTAGATCAAAGGGGTGTATTTGATCGCTTCAAATTTCATCGACTAGTTTTCGCCAATTAACACTCTTGAGAAATATTTTTAAAGCTTATCCTAAAAGGTATTTATTCAAAGAACGATTGGGTGTAGAAGATTCTTCGAGACTGCTAGCGATGCGTTTGATTGCTCTGAATTTCTCGAAGTTTCTTGATGAGTAAGCAATTGTTTTTCAATTTCCAAAGTTGACCTTGAAGATGATTCATCGCATTGAGCTGCCCTATAAATGGAGTCGCAGATGGAATGTCTGCAGTCACTTGTCGAACGCAATAGCGAGCGAATACACACTTGAAATATCGGGATTCAAATTACAAAAAACTTGCATGGATTTTTCTCGAGTGAAAAATATTTTGATGGTTTGTGGAGGTATCTTGATACTAATTCTGCACATTTATTTAGTGATCTATTCATTCAAATATGGTTTGATTTATCCTTTCCTACGTAACCGAACGTTAACTGAAGACAGTTAAGACTTATTAACATCATCGTCAGGGAAATGGATGCCAAGACATGTTTGAGAGTATTAAAAATCATTGAAAGTGCTTATAATGACGCCCCTACTACCGATGCAGATCAGTGGATAAGATGGTGTCATCACTATATCAGACTGTATGGAAAGGTGTTGAAAATTAAAGCTCGCGATCTCTGTGTGGGTGAAAAGATGAGAATTCAAACTACAATTGCTCTCATTCATACGTATTGTGAGAAATTCAAGGGAAAGAAGAAGACACATCATGGTGGACGAATCGGTATTTCATCACGGCGGAAAGTGAAAGATAGAGTTCTTTGGAAAGATTTAGAATCAGCTTTTGATGGACGAATAAGAACAGGAGCCGTTATCAATCTAAGTCACAAAGAACCTAGAAATTTCCTGAAAGATGCGAAATCGCTGACTGTCGTGCGTTTGAAAAATGCTCTGAGAAATCAAGGAAATATCAAAGTGAATGGGGTTCTCGCTTGTAAATTTGAAATTGTCAAGAATGGAGAGTCAATTGAAGAAACGAAATACTTCAATACTAAAAATGGTATAATTTTGCCGACAACTAACATCAAGGAATGGTTCGAAGAAAATCTGGCAGACCGACTGCTAGAAAAGATAGAAGATTTTCAGGAGAAAGAATCAGGCTGGAAACTGACTGAGATTATTAATCTCATGATCAACATCAACAAGTATGTACCACTAGTAGCCGGATTGAACACGTTTCTTCCATTACCTCATCATATACAAGCGAAAAAAGCTGTAGTAAATATTCAAAACAATGATGAGTTTTGTTTTTTATGGGCTATTACTGCAGCCCTTCATCCCAATACGCAACATTCCCATCGATTGACCTCATATCCACACTTTTCAAGAGCAACTCTACCTGATAATGTAACTAGATTGAATTATGAAGGTCTCAATTTCCCTATGAAGCTGAGAGACATTCCGAAATTTGAACGTATGAATGGCTTAGTTATTAATGTTTATGGCTCAGAGAATCGAGAAATTGTACCCTTCTACTTGAGTAAAAATCAGTCTACTTGGCCTACGATTCATCTTCTATTACTCTGCGATGATGCACATATAGACAATGAGATGCAACCTATTTATCACTTCGCTTGGATCCGCAATCTGTCGAG
>NW_021681298.1:0-28209 GCF_001412515.2 Diachasma alloeum
CTGCCATGATGGATATGCGCCGACACATTGCGCAGTTGTCATATTTGGCTTACGGTAGTATTCTTATTGTATATGATTTGCATGTAAAATTGCATACGATAATAATAATGGAGTTTTTCGCGATTTTTGAACAAAAAAAAATTCTTGAACATAAAATATCCACAAATGTAAGTAAATGCGTGAAAAAATACAGAATCACCGTTCACTCAGCGAAAAAATCATTCCATTTTACCGAAAGTCGACTTTCCCTCTGGAAAAAACCAAGATCTGACCCTTGACCCAGGTGAAAATTAAAAATTTTCATTGCGAATTTTCTCTCACTTCTGAGGGTTTCATTGGGGCAGTGTCTATTCACACGCTCCACGGTAACTTTGATCGTGGATATACGGGACGTTTTCCCGTGGATTCAAGGTACTTTCTACGAGTGTACGCTCTTGCACTCGAGCCTCGAAAAACATTCATATTTTGTCTGACATCTCTGTTATGAACTCTGGTTTCCAACTCTGAAACATATTTTGGAGGAAAAAACGTAAATTGATGAAAAATTAATTGCTTTAATAAGTAATGTGGAGTTTGGGTAAAATGCGACCTCTGAGTACCTCCATGTAGCTTAAAAGATTGCAGATTTCCTCAGTAATGAAATGCACTGGGATTGAGGGCCTTAGCTCCTTTAGTTTTCAAGAGATGTTCAATAAATGGAAGTGATCATCGATTAAGGCTCTTTTTTTGGTCTACGGCCTATGAGAGCCGTGAAAAACGCCGTGCCCGTGAAATGTCGGTATCAAATTTTACGCTTTTTCTAGGGTTTGGATAGTTTGTAAATTTCTTCAGGAATTTAATGCAATTGAGAGATTATGGGAAAACGAATATTGAAAAATTTCAACCGCAAAACAAAGAACTTGTTATTGTGAGGGGGTGAAAGGGTGAAAAAGTAATGTAATATTTTCACAAAAGCAGAACAATTTTTTTGTACAGTGTGATTGATCGGTCAGGTCCCCGTGACACACATCAGTGCGAGAGTGCTAACGGTACTTGCGATGACCTACTCCTGTATATTTTTCTGTCTCACTCCATCGACTCAAGAAACACCTTTGCATCTCACTAGCACTACTGTTCTTCCTTCGGTCAAACGAGTGTGTTTCACCTCTGTTCAAGAAAGAAAAAAAATGGTGGGAGTGAGAAGAGAAAGAGCTACTGTGAAATATATTGCACACACTTTTTCACTCTAAACGTACTGTCGCAATCATTCGTTTCTTGTTCTTCTTCATCTTCAGTAAAATTTTTAATTCTCTCGCTTCCTCACGTCCATATCACTGCGTCCCCTTCCTCTATTTTCCGAAGTAGCAATTGGACCGGGAAGAGGATTATAGGTGGTACCCAGTGATGAAAGCTTCCTCAGCCACTGCGGAAGTATTTCTGTCGGTTCGAAATCCACCGGTGCTTAAAATATTACATTTTATACTAGACGTCCGCATCTAATAGTGATTCTATTAGTCAACAAAGAGCAGTAGAAAAATTTTACTCACCCTCGACCTGAGAAAGTTAAAGGAAAAACGTCGTATAATTGTTCTTGATTACTATTATAAAGTGAGAATGAAGTGCGTAAGTTTTACAGTTTTTTTGGTAAGTGCATTTAATAATAGGGGAATTGCATTTTAATGGAATTACGCTAATGATTATTGCAAAGTTCATCACTTCACAAAGAAGCAAGTGAACGGAAGAAAAATACATATTTCTTTTTTTTCAATACCCGTCTTTGAATAATACTAATATCGTGCTACTATAAATGTCGCTTCTTTCTGAAATTTTACAATACAAATATCATTTCTCGTCAAAAATATAATTGAAAATGAATTTTGGTGATGGAGAAAAAATATTTCCATCATATACATATTTGACATTTTTTTTTAAGTAAATTTTTTTCCGCTTGCCACAATACTTAAGAACTTGACTATTTATTAACAAAAAATTGTTTTTCAGTGTTGACTCAATTCTGCACTTTTCTATTGTTCAAATTATATATACTGAATACAATGATATTCCATGATATGATGATAATGATTTGTCATGACGGTGATATAGTAGTAGTAGTAGTAGTAGTAGTAGTAGATAAAAAAATTGCAAGGTGGAAAAATTGATGGTTTGCAGTTGATATTGCTGTACGCTCTTTTCGGACAATTTGGTACTGGTGAATCAACAACTTTCAATTATGATGCGTCGTCTGCCTGCAGTAAGCCATATTTACGCAATGGTAGAGAGCATTATGAAAAACTCCCATGTGACTTTCGCCGACAGAATTGGTGTACAATTGCCGGTAGCAACTATCCATGGTATTTGAATAATAATAAATAATGACAAATATTTCACCAATAATTAATTACGCTCTCCATTATTTCAACTCGATTTCTAAAGTAATATTTTTTCAAAGGCATGCGGTTAGACGGTTTGTCTATGAGAACCAAGGATTGATGCGGCGGATGTATGGAGATGAAAAACATATTAATGTGCTTAAGAATGAACTTAAAAAAAATGACATCGAATTGGAATATGAAGAGAACTATCACAGATATTTTGATGATTTCCAGTGAGTTAAATTCCCAAATTCAAATTATGAATTATTTATTCATTGATTATTGTAATTACTCAACTGAATAATTCCAATATTCATGTTATGTAGCTACTACATAAGTGTATATTTTACGGATTATTTTATTTCATACCTTGTCATCAAATCGCGTTATATATAGTTTCATTATTCTCATCTCATTCTATATTTTTCCAATTTATACATAAAAATAAGGTTGATTAACGTGTTTTTCAAAAAAATTTCATGTGTCTAAATTTTATTTCTTTTCTTTTCTAGACGATCTATGCATGACGATCAATATGATTTTGAAAGATATGAAGAGGAGAAAATTAATGAATATCGAGGTCGGGCATTTACCAGTGAATTACCAAAACGTCGGGCATTTACGCGATTCTCCTTCAATCCAACAGAAACAACTATCACTAGTAGTAGTAGCAGTAGTAGTAGTAGTAGTAGTAGTAGTAGTAGTAATAGTAGTAATAGCATTAATAGTAGTAGTAGTAGTAGTAGTAGTAGTACTGCTGGTAGTACGACTTCTCACACGTCGCCTTTTCCGACCGAATTTGATTTTCCAGCTTCGGAAACAATGACAGATACAACTTCAACAACTATGAAATCTTTGAGAAAGTCTGTCATTGATTTAAATGAAACTCGAGACAAATTTATTGAAAAATCATCAACAATATCAGGAGTAACTTTGTCGGAAATAGCTCGAGTCAAAAACTCGAGTTTTAATGAAATCCCTGCAATGCTGAAAACGGTTAAAGAAAATATTTCAGACAGCACCGTAACCGAATGGCCCAGTGAAGTGGAAACAGTACATGCCGCAACTATTTTAGAAACAAATGGAACCACACGACTACCAACTGTTTCTTCGATCGATCGAACGGACCAACTCTCTACGGGGGAAAATAAAAAACAGTCATCTTCGGATGGGAATCAACAACAATTCCGACCGCGTCCAGAGTATCATCTGCCTGAAACAACCCAGCTGGACAGTTCAAATGTTGAGGGGCAACTTTTTCAAGACTTTGTTGTTAAAGATCAGCAAGAACAACCAGTTCTCAAACTTCGTGGAGTGTAAGTTTCTCATATGATTAGTATTGACAATCGTCATTTATACATTGCGATGATGATTTTTTTCTTTTTTACTTTCAGAAATGCTTGTCCAGTGAAGGATGAAGTAGTCGCTCCATTCTGGGCGAATAATACAAAAGGTGAAATACTCGCTTTACTCAATCTATATCCCTTTGAACAATTTCTTCATTGGGAAAAATGCACGTAAGTCCAATTGTATAGCTCATCGATTTTATTTTCCATTTTGTTATTAAGAGAATTGTGATGAAATATAATTCCAATTTTAGTATTGCAATATTATCAGGATCTGCTGATGGTCTGAACATTGTTGCAAAGTATCTTTATAAATATATTAATATTATATTGTGGAATAGAGACATTAATGTTTTCTATTTGATTTTTTTTCTTTCCATTCTTTTTATTTTTATAGAGATGAGAATAAACAAATGTACTGTCGTGAGGGCTGTAAATGCGAGCAGCAATACCGACTCTACCGGCTTCTTGCTTATGATCCAAACAATGAATGTCGTGGTATCTTCAGCGATTGGTTTAAATTTCCAAGCTGCTGTGTTTGCCGCTGTTATGATCTTCCAATTGAGTTCCGCGTAACATCAAGGTCGCCTCGAGCTCATAAACAAACTCTCAAGATACGTCAACCCGGCCGTCGATGATTTTTATTTCCGTTGTGAGTAAAAAAAGAATGCAAACATTCAAGGCTAGTGAATTGAAAAAAAAAAAAAAAAAAAAAACACTGCTAATGTTATATTTATATGTCACTCATCGTTTATTGAAATATATCGTCTGAAATAACACTATATACATTTAAATAACTTAACGTCGGTTTTATCAGAATTAGTTGGTGCATTATAGCACAAACTGCCATATTCAAAGTCCATGGAATCAACTGTCATTTATTAATTTATTGATTGATTGATTGATTGATTGATTCATTCATTCATTCATTCATTCTTTCAGTCATGTTTTTATTTGATTTATTTATTTTTTTCAATAACTATATGGAGGTCTTATAATATATGCATTGGAGTATAATTCACAAGTAGTGAGTTGAAATATTTGGTAGAGGAACCGTTTTAGGAAGAGAAAACATTAAAAGATTAATAAAAGGTTAATGAATATTCGATTCCATGTTCGTGTTTTGCTCAGCCAAAATATCGAATCTTAACTGTTACCATCACTTGATGATGGAAAACTGAAGATGTACCTCTTTGAAATAGTTTCTATTCTATTCTATTCATCCTATGTGAAATAGTAACGTTGTTCAATATTATACAGTTATATATCGAGATGAAAAAGAGGTATAGCGATGAATATAAAATTTACAGGCAGTTATTGTTTCTATAAATCATATACCAATGGTGGACTAATAATGAACAGGAAAGGCATGACAAAATTTTACTTATTGCGAATTGCAAACATCCAATATTTTCATAAAAAATATAGAAGCGAGTTCAGAATAATTTGCGATTATCTTATGAATTACGAAACAATGTTCATTATTTTTGTAGTGTATTATTAGAAAATATTTAATCTCTCTTTCGTCTTGTAACATTGACGATTGAAAATAGTCAACTTATAAATTTCAATTGCCATTTTATAATGACCACAACGTTTTATTTTTGAGTGAGCAAGAACATTTATAATACTCTGAGAACCTGCTGCTGGTCCCTACCAATGTACAAGTTAACAATGAAAAAAAAAACTCCAATTAACGAACTCAATTACCCATGCTCTCTCCATTATATTCTCCTTTTTCCTCTATTCCATCAGCCATCATAAAAGGAAAAAATTCTCCGATTGTCGCCTCGTTATTCACCCGCAAGGTGATAGTACAAAGACAAGTATTATGACAAATTGCCGTTTGGCCAATTTGTTTGAAGAAATTAAAGAATGAAGAGAGTTTGGTGTGATTCACCTTCCCTCAATCATTAAATTATCTTTTTGTTTTGTTATCAATTAGGTATTATCAATTAATCATCAAAGTGCACGACCATGTATGTCTTGACCTTAGTTTTGAATAACGAGAATAATATATTTTGAATTCTGAAGCGATATGTATTACTTCAATACCAGGGAGATTAATTTCTTCAATCACTACTTACGTATTTCATTTCATACAACATCATCACTTAGCACGAGCACAAAGATATATTTGAAAAAAAAAAAAAGTATTGAGTTAATTCCTAATGAGAGTATCTAAAGACTTCTGCAACTCTTCTCATGACTCCATAGCTAACGAATATGTAATCACGCTAGCTTTAAAAAAGGATTCAAATACAAGTAGGTCAGTGTGGAATTGAGTTTCAAACAAGTGGTAGCGAAACGGCACCGTTTGATAATCCAAGTATCCACCAAAAATTGATCAACATTTATATTGTACGATAACAAACTGAATATCCATCTATAGATATTCCATTCACCGCTTAGATGGAAAAATTTTTTCAAAAACCATTCTAGTACAGTTAATCTTGTTGAATACATAATATAATATTGTTTTGGTTGATATATTGCAAAAGGTAGTAGGTAAATTGATAGAAAAATTTATTACTAAATAACTGATTGGTCGTGATTATTAATTATAATAACGGGAAATTTCTCACGATATGTTGAAGCAGTATTTATGTATCACAGTGATGTGATTGATATTAACATCGAAATCACGTTTTTATTGAATTATTATTATTCACGCGTCTTGCATTGCATTAGGAGCAGGCATGTAAATGATGGGGAATACGTATGTATAATGCGAGGATTGAAAAATGGTCCCATTATTCTCATTTTAACTGTGTAAGATAAAATGCTTTTTTTTGTGTAGTCGCCGGGATGTCATATAGAATCTCCACACTAATACCAACATGTATACACATGCTCCTGTTGTCTGTCTCCACTAGCCCATTCTAAAAAGAAGGAAAAATTAATGTATGCAGACCCCACTGAGGGCCACACGACATTTAATTAATCACATTTTCTTCTTCATGATTTCGACTTTTCTTTTCTTTATAAAAATGTAATTTTTATCGATAAATAACAAAGTGAGTGTACATCCTTCACATTTCTTCATACTTGTACAGTTTATGTTCTTAATTTTTGGTCTCAGTGATTAAACTTATGCCTAAATATTGTCTCTCATTAGAAAGTTATGAAAATCCATCATTAGTGTGTATGAAAATTGCATTTTTTTTTTTTGTTTTCAACGGAACAACAATAGACGTATTTTTTCATTGCTCTAGTTAAAAAATAATAAATAGAGAGAAAAAAAAACAGCCTTCAAAGGCATTGATCCCACAATAAAACTAGTTTTTTTTTCCTTCCATATAAAGTCTTTTGAATTATAGAAACTTCTCTTGATTGAAAGAAATCATATATTACATCTACGCTCAATTGGTTGAAATCAATTATATAAATAATATACATGTATAAGTATCTATTTATTGGGATACGACTCAAGCATACCCATTTATGGTGATACTTGTGGAAAGAAAATTTTTTTTTTCCCCTTAATGCTGTTGAAGCAGCTCCTGAATGTCGATTATTATTTATTCCCTTTTTTCTTCATTGTCGAAAAAAAAAATGTAGCAGCTAGTTCCATCACGCGATAGATAAAAATCTGAGAACGACTTGAAAATATCGGACTTTTTTCTTTTTAAAATAATGTAATGTATAAACTTAAACCACGTTAATAAAAGCTCCACTTGGACTGTATTTTACTGTATTTAAAAGGTACTCTCATCGCGATTGTGATGACAATCATTACAAATTTCCAGCAGCAAAGTATTTTGAAGCATAAAACCCAATGACCAGAATGCCTGGGCAATATTGCTCTCACTCTCGTTAAAGTTGTATATTTAGAATATAATAATGAGGGCTCCCCTAGTGGATTTAGATTGATTTCCACTGCGGCTTATGAGGGCCCCCCCTTGGATGTCAGGGTGGACCTCGAGGCACCCATAATGCTTTACTCTGCTCGCAATCAACAGCAGCTTTGACTTGAGTGCAGATATAGGCTACATTGACCCCAGCATGAATAATATCAGAAATATAGTGTTTGTACTCAGCTTCAATTTTGAGCGATTGCTCATGCATTTCTTTAGCAGCTTTGGCACTTATTTTATCACTTGGATATCGGGAGTCTTTGACTTCTTTAATTTGTTTGACACTTTTAAATTTAATGAGGAGTACTATCGGATATATCTGATGCCTATGAAGCCGTTCAATCGACGCAATTGATACGTCCAAAATACAGTGTGAATTCTGAAAATGAGAGTTGACGTATATAAGAACAAGAACAACAACAACAAAAATATATTTTTTGGGGAGGGGGGTAAAGGAAGAGAAAATGAAAAATAATACTAATAATAATTAAATGATTAAAATATACCTTAGCACATACGTCTTTGACGGCTTGAACAGTGGTGCACTCAAAATAACTTCCTTTTTTACGATAATCAACATAAAGAGAATCTCTCAATCCTTGTTCCAAGGTAGCTTGAGAGCAGTGCATAGCTTCAGGAAGGCATCTTGTAAAATCGCCAGGACAATCCTGCAAGAGTTTAGTGGCTACACATTCACTGAGAGGTCCAATGATCAAAACTGGCCTCAATGTTGGATAATCAAGTCTCTCAACTCGCTGATAACTGGCAGGTAAATTTTCCTCATTCAATGTTCCACTATCACTGTACCAACCGAGACTGACTCCAGTGAGTGTAGAGAGCTCCTTACTATCTCTACTAGATGATCTATGATGTTTCTTTCTCCGAAAGAAGCTCCTTCGCGCACTAGTCGTTCCACGTTTTCCAGTATCTGTCTCCAAATCACCAAGGGATCTCCTTAATAGTAGTTCTTCTTCAATTTTAAATTTTGACGGTATTATTCCACACTGCTGACGTCTACCAGCCTGATCGACCAGCCATGCTCTCCAGTGACCCGGTGTACCATTGAACATTGTATTATCAACATAAAGTACATCGTCTTTATTAAATCGTAATTGCAAACTATCTCCAACTTCACCGACACGATCAAACATTGCTTTAACATAAAAACTATCACCAGGTTTGTCTTTGACTTCATTGTAACGTTCTGGCATGTATTGAGCAACTAGAGTCACTTTATCAGCGGGCCTAGCTAATTCTAAAGCGGCCTGTTCTGCTGTTGCTTGTCTTAAATCAACACCATTATATTCAAGTATTCTATCACCAGATCTCAATCCTGCATCTTCAGCCAAACAGCCTGGTTGAACAGAATGAACAAAAATTCCGACACCATTACCACCCACTAATGATATGCCTAAATTTGAGCATTTACGAGTTTCTATAAATAGATATCGAGGCTCAATGGTGGGAGGGCTTTTTCTACTTTGTTCCTCTTGTGTTGGACTTCTAACTGTTGCATTTTGACGTTGCAAAGTGGTTACTGCTTGATTCATTTGTGCTCGCGTTAGTGTTAATGCTCCCCGTATAGAGTCTATAGTAGCGGAATTTCTAAGCTCTGGTTTCCTAATATTGATATCAAGTGATGCTGAATTACGAATTTCTCTCGCTCGTTCTTGGGTATCTCGCACCTCCATTGAAGCAGAAGTTCGCACCTCACGTTCACGAATGACTGGTGGCAGAGTCAGAGTAGTTTTGCCTGTTGTTGTTGCTGCTGCTGCTGCTACTGCTGTTGCTACTGCTGCTGCATCTCTTTCTGGTTCCGAAGTTTCATGATGTTCAAGACTTGATTTCCTAGGTGCCTCAGGACTATTGCATGGAGTTGGTGAACCACTATGACTTCCATCTGCGCCTGCACCAGGTTCTGGAGAACTTGATGAGCCTGTGCCTTGAAGCTCGTTGTATTCTATATATTTGAAAGAGAATTTGGGAAAAAAAAAAATAGAATTAATAATAATAATAAGAATAATAATATTAATAAACAATAATAAATAAATGTTAGTGGAGTATTATTATTATTATTATTATTATTATTATTATAAATAAGAATAATAATTAAGTCTAATGATAATAATGGAAGGGGCTCTTTGGCAGGAGCCGTTTTGACATGTGCAAAAATACTCACTATGTGGATTGTACTGGACTTGCATTGTAATAGCGCCAGTACGTGCATCCCTAAGTACTTTGGCAGCACTTGGATAATCAGCAGTTCTTAGATTGATGCCACAAACATCTAGTAATTGATCGCCAATCTGCAAACCAACTTTGCTAGCCAGTGAATTTTCACTGACTGCTGAAACGAAGACACCTTTCTTCTCAAGGCAAAAAATTCGTATTCCCAGAGGTTCAACAGATTTATCAATTTTCAATCTTCGAATTTCTCCAGGTAAAGGAGTAAAAGTATCATCCCCAGTACTTGTCATACCAGTTGTAGAGCTCAATACTTCGAGCCTAAAAGTATTTGACATTGGACTACCCCTTTCAGATGTTCGTTCAATGCTTCCCGTCGAGAGTTTTCCAACACTGCTTTTGGAAACAACACTTGGATTCGATGGTATCCTGAACCTCTGATTTTCCTTTTTTCTTGGAAATGTACCACCCTCATACCAATAACCTGGTGGTGTATAGGCATTGGGTACATCATAAGCAGTACCAACTGGATGTCCTCTCAATTTTTGATAAGGTGAGTCTACAGAGGGAGTGTGCAAGTGGCCAAATGCCTGGCTATGGCTAGAGTGATTATTATATGGGGGCTCGAAACACCAGGAACGATCGGAAAGTCCAATAGACTCACCTGATTGTGATCCTAGGGGTAGTGATGGTGGTGAGGGATAGCGTGAAGGTAAGGAATTTTGCTGATGAGGATGTGGATGTGAGTGTGTAAGTGTATAAGGGGGAAATGAAAAATTACCAGACAATTGTTGTTGTCTTGGAGCTGTTGCCAATGAGGCTGAAGTGTTGTTAATAGATATAGCAGCAAGTGGATAGAGTTGCGAGTGTGCACGATTATGCTGTAGTGTTGGTTGATCTGGTTGACTTTCATTACTTCCATACTGTCTAAGACGCCTTTTTTGTGGATGGCTATAGTCATTATTGGCTGATTTAACTGAATAATCAATGCTACTCTCGGATGGAGCTTGACTCGAACTCAGACGCCCTGACTCAACTGGTTCAAATTCTGCACTCGCTGGTTTTTTCTCCAATGAAGCAATATCCTTGAATTGAATTACACCTGGTGTAAATGATTTATGTCCAAATAGTTGACCTGATTTACTGAATGACACTGGGCTTTCCATAGCTTTATAAACAGTATGACGATTGCTTACATTTGAAAAATTACCCAATGGAATTGGATTTGATATTCTGTTGTAGTTATAGCTCTCGTATTTCGGTGGATGATTAATAAGAACACTCAGTGGTAATCTCTCCTTTGTTTTTCGTGGATGTAAAATTGTTCCAGTACCATTTTGAATGAGTGGACCCCCTCGAACTTTTGGCCATGTACCACCATCTTTTTCCATTTTTTCAGTACCTCTCAATTTATTTCTCTTTAATACACTATTATTTGCAATGTTTATTGATGTTGATAAAGGTGCCGTTGAAGTTGCCGTTGTAATCATTGGCATTGTCATTGTTGTAATTGGTGGCGTTGCTGCTGCTGCTACTGTCCCTGCCCCTATAGCTACCGTTGTTGTTGTTGCTGTTGTTGTTGTTGTAATTGTCTTTTTTTGATGATAACTTTCAATTACTGAATCCAATTCAGCTATTGCATCTTGCTCCTGTTCAAATGTATTTGGGCTAGAATTTCTGTGACGCTGTTTTTTCTTATCATCACGATCTTTACTGTGCCTTCTACCTCTGACAATATCAATTTTTTCACGTATATTATCCCACGCATGACTAATACCACTTGGTTTATCACCACTAATTGATTTTGACACTTTATATATACTTCTTTCATTGAAATTTGATGCCATATAGCGACGTTCATAATCATCAGATGTTGCTTTTAACATGATACGTTCTTGCTCAGTTTGTGAACAATTGTTAACCATTTTTTGACTCTTATTATTACTATCTGTTCCATAAATCACACCAGTATCAGGCATTGTTTCTGAGCTTGAAGCCAATGATAATGGAATTCCTTTGAGTGTTGTTATTGTCAATACATCAGCAATACAATCATTCAATAAGCTCATTGCTTCATGAGCTGATGTAACACTATCCATTGGTTTACTATTGATATTTAATACACGATCGCCAACTGATAAATTGCCATCTTTAGCGGCTGAACTACCTGGAGATATTTTTGATATATAAATACCAAGTTCCAAGGCAATGCCATGAGGTATAGTATCGCCAATAGGTAATTGAGTAGTTCTCAGGTATCGTCGTGTTGATCGTTTACGACGAACAGTCACTGTTGCTGAGCCAACGGTACATGCACGAAGTGTTTCAAGAATCATTCTAGTTGATACTGAAGTGCAGTCTACATTGTTGACACGAATTATACAGTCATTTACTCTCAATTTTCCACCAACAATACTTCCGTCATTAATCTGTGCAACATAAACCCCTGTATCATTTGGATAATAAGGATCTTGACGTCCACCAATTAAAACCAAACCCAAATCACGATCTGTATCTTGACACAATCTACTGAGATCCAAGTGTATTGTTATTACATCCCATTCGTTGGAATTATTATCTTCATGATGGCCATAAATACTGGATGATCGTGTTAATAAATCACTCTCAATCATTTCTTTGAGATCTTTAAGTTCCTTTGAAGCTTCATTCCTTTGTTTCTTTATATCATCAGAATCTCTAATCGCACTTGCAAATTCTGAAACCGCTCTATCCCTCTCTTTTCTCAATCTATCGCAATTTGATCTTAGAGCCTCTCTTTCTAGTACTATTTTGTCACGTTCACTGAATGCCCAATCTCGACGACGTTTTGATACCTCAGCTTCTTGAATAGCTTCTTCGAGTTCCCCTTGAACAGCCTCAACTTGCTTTCTAAGTCTATCAATTTCCAAATTTGCCTGATCCAAATCATCCATCCTCTCTTTTTCACGTTTCGAATAGTCCCGAATAGTATTTACTTCACATTCTGTTTCCTTTGATGAATTTATCCGTTCACGATTGTACGAATGTATTTCCAATCGATTTTTATAATCTCTACTAGCAACCTCCGAATAATCACCAAATTTCTGACGCAGTACATTACACTCTTTGAATGCTTCATCCCGATCTAAAAGTGCTGATGAAATTTCACGACGCAGCGTCTCAATTTGATAGGACAATGTTTTTTTCTGTAATTATTATTATTATTATTATTATTATTATTATTACTATTATAACAAAATGAACAATTTTTATTCATCATTTTTTCACTTACTCCATCTGCCAATTGTTTGTTTTGATTTTCCAAATGAGTTATTTTAGCATATGCCTGAGATAGGTCATCACCCAATTTTTCCATTTCCTTATGTACTGTATCACGTTCCCCCATTATTAAAGTATACTCATGGAGTGCTGCATTCCTCTCTTCTGTCAGTCGTTTCATATCTTTGCTTGTTTTCATCCGTAACATCATTGCTTGATTGATTTCTTTCACAGCATCTTCATGTTGCTGCTGTACTTTGGATAATGCTTCACGATACTCATTGCGTTCTCGCATTGCTATGTCCCACTGCCTTATTGCCGATGTACACTGCTGTTTCAAGCCATTTTTCTCCCTAAATGCTGCATTTCTTTCTT
Organism: Diachasma alloeum; assembly: GCF_001412515.2. Classification (NCBI taxonomy): domain Eukaryota; kingdom Metazoa; phylum Arthropoda; class Insecta; order Hymenoptera; family Braconidae; genus Diachasma; species Diachasma alloeum. The sequence goes on from NW_021681298.1 coordinate 13,372, forward strand.
GAATTGCCTCTTCATATTGTTTTTTGAATCGTGCTACTTCTTCATGTGCCAACTCCAACTACGAGATAAATAACACAATATTGTGAGTTGATACTTGTAATTTTTCATACATTTTGCATTGCATTACATTTTTTCAACAAGTCCATGACCAACACTAGTGATAATAGTGGCAAACTTGTACGACAACTATATTATTTTCAATAATAATAATAATAATAATAATAATAATAATAATAATAATAATAATAATAATAGTAATACTCGATTGATATTGCTAATTGTCATCCGTGACGCATTACTCAGATGAAATTATTTTCTATACCTTATTAACAGCGGATGAATGTGAAGACAACAAATCATCATATCGTTTTTTAAGCGAATCATACCCATCCTCAATTGCCTTATATTTCCTTAGAGCTGATAGATAATGCTGATTTATAGTATCATTCTTGCCACTATTAGCAACTAGTACATCTTGATTTTGGCACCTCAATTCTGATACCTCTTTTTGAAGAGCCTGAACTTCACGATCCAGCCGCTGTTTATCGCTGACAAGATCACCATATGTGCCCAGCAGAGCTGAGCTCTCTTGTGAGGTTGCTTCCAGTTGATTCATTGCAACAATATGCTGACCGCAGTAGTACTCCAATTCTTTCATAGTGTGATCACATCTGCAACGATAAACTTGATTTGAAAAAATTATTCATCATTACCGTCCTTTTGAAAATCATTTTCCAATAATACGTACGTGACAATTATATACATATATAAAAAGAAATCAATACCTCGATGGCAGTTTATATTCACCGATAGTGCGGAGCAGATTTAAAAAGAAAAAAAAAAAAAGTGCCCCATCAGTTATGAGTTAAACATGTGGAAAACCTAATAACACGGTTCGGGGATGAGGGAAACGACTACGCCACATGTTATTGTTGGATAAAAAAAAATAACAATAAAAATAAAATGAATTGAAAATCAGGTCAACCGATCTGATCGATGGCTCAACTGAGTGTGAATTGGAAAGCATGAGAGAGTAAAGAAAAACAGGTGCAATATTAATTGAAGGAGAATTATTTATAGAATAACAAGAAAAAATAAAATAATTTTGTGGAGAAATATTGAAAAAATGAATAAATAAATAAAATAAAAAAAGAAGAAAAACACAAACCGTCTCATTGAATCCGAGTGCTTATGTCTAATGAGCATTGGGTGTAAAGTTTGATCACGTTGCAAGCCATCATAGTCGTTACGACAATCGGGACCACCTACTGCACTCTCAACACTGCCGTATCCTCCATTATCCCGTTCTGAATGCCAGCAGCAATAATAATCCGTGCAAAATGACAGTTTAACAAAACATGAAAAAAAATGTGAAATAAAAAATCCAATAGGAAAATAAATCTTTTAAAATTAATAAAAAGAGCAAGAGATAAAAACATTCGTTTCCTTCATAAAATCATGTATTGCAGAAGCTTACCCATGTGAAGTGCCCCATCTGTAAAAAATAATTAATAATAATAATAAAAGCTATCAGACAAGACAAGAAAAAATACATATTTTACAACAACAATTGTGCGACACTGCAATCAATACTGAACGACTTGTGAATGCTCATTGTTGTTTTAGCTTTCACTGCGAAAAGAAACTCTTAATCATACTTGCGTTAGCACCGAGAGAGCGCTTTCACAATTTATAAGTTATGTGTGATAATAATAATTATTATACAAATAATGGTGAAAAGTGTCTAGAAAATAAATTGGAGAAATATGGCGAATGATACGCACCACTGCTAACAGCACTGTCCAAAGATGATGCTTCTGATGCCATTTTTGCTCTTTCTCTGGAACACCCTGTATTCTTTTTACAAATTCGTATGGTCATCTACCACTAGTATTTTTCCACCGACCCATTTTTCCTGAAAGTCAATACAACCAATATAACCTTGATTTTTTTGCTTGATAAAAAATATGAATATACGTATATTTTTTCGGGTTCATTTTTTCACTTGATGCCCAAAAGGAACGATTATAAAAACATTGGAGATAAGGCGGTTTTGTAAAGATTATTAACATAGGTATTATATATACTTTTTTTCTCATTTGCCGTCAGAGTGAATGAACAAATGATCATAATATCAATCACAAGTCAATTCTCAAAAGTAGGTACTTGGATATACAGTATGTACTCTTGATATCACGAGTCAACTTTATGCCATCGTTCAATGACTAATGTTTTTCGAAAAGATTGTAACTTTGAGAGTCTAGTATTATGTATATTCCGACCGACGATCGGTTTATGATGACGTGTATCATTGTTTTGAGGATTTAAAAAAATATAATTAGTCAAGAGTGATGCAAGTTTTGGTAATAAAAGTGATATTCCCTGCATAAGAAAAAAAAAATGGTGTGAAATACAATCAACACTTGATGAAACGATAAATTGCGTGCATTGGATGCGCGCAAGTGCTGAACCCTATCAATTTTTAAAAATGTTTTCTACAAGTAACTAAAAACTTGAAGTAAACATTTGTAGTTTGTGTAAAGGAAAAAAAGACTTTTAATAGCCTTAATTCGACTACATACTGTGATTGGGAAAAATGTCATTGCACGACTGTGTCTCACCTGGTGCACCAACGAGACTGACAACTCGCCATTTTCATCGGTTGCTCACAGATCTGGACAATGTATTAGGTCGATGTAGGACCAAAGAAATACAAGTTTTTCCCTTTCAATCTTGTTTTTCCTATTTTCTCACCGTTATGCAGTCTCCTGTGTGACGACTTTACACTTTGGAATCTATAGCTTTCTTTTTTTCTTTTACACTACGCATTGTTAAACATAATATAGGTTACATATTCCTTAAGAGCGCAGAGCTCGGACTGATCAACAGGCCAACAGTGGGGCTGAGTGGGGCTTCCGTACACGACACTCTGCCATATCCCCCCCCCCCACCCCCCTTTCCCATTTCTAAGCACACAACACACACACCAAGTCAACGGATAATACTTGCCAACGTATTTTCTTTCGATTTGTGTGGTAGCTCTGTAGTCTTTAGCAGCTATATAGAAGTTATAATAGTAACTCGCTGCTCGCCTGCTCGGTGAATGAGGGAGGGTGCCAGCAGTAAAAATTCCAACATTGAATATTCACACTTGGATCGATTATATTCTTCAACAAAGAATACTGGCATCCTTCAAGGGAAAATATTCCTTGTTAGAATTTAATTTTTCCAAGATTATTTCATGTTGGACACACTTTGTTTTAAGAAATTAAGAATATGGAGAATAGGGAGAAATATTATATAGATGGTGAGCAAGAAAAGGGGTGGTATATGTACATTTTTCATTTTTTATTTTTTCAAATTAGTATCTGCATAAAAAATTTACATTGTTATACATGTTTTATTAGACTAATTTATTTGAATAAGTTTTTCATTGACATATTCCAAGGTTCTCGCTCCCCTATAGTTGTAATGAGCATTCTCTCTTTGAACTGTGTTGTCCATGAAAACGGAATGAAACAATAAATTGACTGATGATATTAATAACTACATACATGTAGCTTTTTAAATTAAACTTTGGTATTTGTTATATTATAAAATACAATGGTCGAAACAATGGTAATAATAATAATAATAATAATAATAATAATAATAATATATGCATGTATGATAAGTGATTATTTTCATCATTTTTCCGATTAAACTTGTTCGAGCATTATTATAGCAGTAGGTAAATATTAAATTAATAAAGAAAATTATTGAGAATAGGAAAATTGAATGAAAGAAAATAAAACAATACTGCATGTTGTTTGCTTTTGTTATTGGAAATTTTAATATTTTAGATAATAGTGCCTATCGATTATTAGTTTCCAATGAAACACTGGGCGAGCAATCTTTGAGCATTGTGCGAAGTCGTAGAATCTCTTTTGATGCTGCTGCCAAATCTGATTGTAATTGTAATTCTTTTTCACGCAATCGTTTGATGTCCCTTTGACAAGTCTGGAAGTGAAAAATCATTAAATAAGTGCGGCAAATAAATACTAATTGGGTTAATATCAATATAATGATAAATACAATTTCCACCTACCACATTCTGCCTGAGTAAATCAAGTTTGTCACACTTGAGCCTAGTAACTTGTTGTTTCAAATGTTCTGTTTCGTTAATGCCATTTTTATTGCATCTAACTTCATGAGTTTCAGCGGAACTCATTGATTCGAGTCCAGTATCACTGTCAGGATAAAGAATTTGTTCTAGTTCCAATTCACTATTCAAGGAGCTATCATCACTCTCTGAGACACCTCTTGGGATTGTGTTATCAGATTTTTCAAATTTTTCATTGCGTTTTTTCCAGTTGTCTTGTGTTATTCGTAAGGTTTTATCATTAATTTTGCCAGCAGCTTTGATGGATTCAATATTTGCCTGAATTACTAATTCTTCTTCTACTACTACAACTTGTTGTTCTTCTTTTTCTACTTCTTCTTCTTCTTCTTCTTCTTCTTCTTCTTCTTCTTCTTCTTCTTCTTCTTCTTCTCCCCTTTCAATACCATCTTTAGAGTTCTGCTCATTGCTTGTTACATTTAATAGATTACTTTGTTGCTTACGTGTGTTGTCATTTTCTTGTTGAAAATCCGAAGCTAATATTGAATCTGACAATCCTAAAGGGCTTGAGGGCTCAATGAATAGTTTTGCCAACGATTTCGATGTAGACTGACGATTATTTAATTGACCGGTGATCTCGGATTGACTCTTTTTTGTTAATTGTTGAGGTACAGATTCTGTTGAGGCATTTTTCACACGTGAAGTGAGAGCCTTCCGAACTGTATCTATGAATCTGGAACCACTCCCTCCACCACCACTAGCCGAGCCCGAAGTATCGCTTGCTGAGGGACTCAATGGACATGTTCCTCCGCTTGATCCTAATCCAATAGCAGAGCCTAAAAAATCACTCGTCTTGGATTGCAGTTCTTCAGTGAGAGATTCCAATAGCGCAGATCGTGTTCTTAACTCGAGTTTGGCAAATTTTTCCGCCTTGTAAGCCGCATTTTCAGCATTTATGAGTTTAGTGAGCAGAAATTCCTTAAATTCAACACCCTTGGCAAATATTGCTGGTATTGGTAATGCTGGACCAAACCACGGAACATCGTCACGAGCAGTAATGCTCACTTTATATCTAGTATTACATGTACACGGATCAATGACCTGTACAACAATGAATGCATGGAGAAAATGACTAGCGATCATGTCTGGGCTAAAGGGCGTTGGTTCCTCTTGAAATATTATTGCCACGATATCGTTTCCAATGTGCCGTTTACGTTGTAACTGCTGAGCATCGCCAGGACTATATGGTAAAAGAGATGCCACATGAAAGAGTACTTCCCGGCCACGGAATACTTCATAAACTGCTGAATCACCTGTCTGGCCGTGTTGTGTATCAAGACCACCTCGATACCTTAATTAATCGGTAAACAATTAATCTACTTGCTTGAATCAAATTGCTAGATTCATTAATTATTCAATTGATTTTCTTTTGCTTTTTCTTTTTAAAATAACTAACCCTTTATGATCTCTGAGATCAATTGTTTGTCCCAAAAGATCCAAGAATTCTTGGAAGGCCGGTGTTATTTGTCGATTACTGAATAGCTGTTCTTCAGTAACCTGTCCTGCTCTCTGATGTAGTACTCCAAATTTAAATCTGCTAACTAGAGCATGTTCATCGTATCTCGCTATTAGACTTCCTGCTCCAGAGCAAACGACTGGTATCAATGTGGTAACACTCAGAGATTCATTGATTACCTGCAACCACAACCACAACCACAACCACAACTACAATAACAATATTATATGGGGATTTGTATAATCATAACCATTTACCTTAATCATTTTGGCAGGTGATATATTTGGACCAAGAACAGCAGTTGCCACGAGTTCATGTGTTGAGCCAGTTCGTAATCGCAAGAGAATTCTCCAATGTTCTTGTCCAGCCACCGTTTCTGCTTTGACTGAGAGGAGTACAGGTCCATTTTCATTATCTCGCCCAACCAGATTTACATGCTCCTGTAACAAACACTCATATTTTATATTTTATACTATCCAATTCCTATTTCACCACTGTTATTCTTCAATTGCCAATTTTAATATTTGCCAACTTTGGCTTGTCTGCGCAAGATAAAGGTATAATTTGCAAGAGACTGAAAACGGTATTAGAAAATGATGAAACAGAAGTTGATACAATCTTCCTTGACGATATGAAGATTTTTTATATACCCCAGAATGAGAGGGGAACGGAGAGAAAAAAAAGCAAGGTTCAATTGTTCTTAGTGGATATTCCACTGAATATCCAGACAATGCACACAAGACATGCATACATTGAACGATCATGGACGAGCGTGAACGGAGAATAGGAAAGGTAGGGTAGAAGAAGAGTATGAGAATTTTCCCACTCCCACGCCTAAATTATTTTTTTTCCTCTTTTTTTTTTCTTATCTTGATGGATTTCTTCCTCTCCAACCCTCCCCTTTTCTCTCTCTCTTTCTCTTCAAGATAAAAAAAATCCAAGAACATTGAATTTTCATTTCAATTGTACGTACAATTTGCCAAGTCAAGTGATTGAAAAAAAAACACCACTTCTCACAAGAGTTGTAGTAACAAATTACCCGTCCAACAAAGAATCGACGATAACATTTGGCCGTATCATCTTGATCGATTCTCGGCTGCCAAGCGGGCTGAGTGGGTAGCATTGCTCTACCAGCAAAATCAAAGCCATGTCGATGATCAGTTCCATCTAGCCAGTATCCCGGTGGTGTTACCACAAGTGGCAACTGCATCTGAGTATCAGTGTTTGCTTGTTTGATTACCGCTTCCATCAAGGCACGTCCCAGGGGTTCATCACTCGTTGGGGTTGTTGAGGACAATGGCGTATTAGGCATTTGTACTGTTGGAGTTGAACTGTGGGATTCATCTCGCAATGTCTGTAAATACAAATACAATCTTACGTTTGTTGTTTTCTAACGGTAAAATTGTCGATTTCACGGCCAATTCATAGGGGAGATGATAATACACACGGGAGACAACTTGAACTGTTCCTGCTCTTATGAAATATCATGATAACCGCATGTTATGCATCTTAAGCATCTTAAGCAAGACGGCCCACGTTTAATAAACAAAAGAAAAAGAATGTCCCATGCTGGAAACAAAAAACATCATCTATTCTCCAAATACTAATGAAAATGAAGTTAGCAATTTTTTAGCGGAGCGTATATGTAATACTTTCCTTTACTGGCTATGAGAAAACTATCATATACTTTTATATATATAAATAGCTTTATATATATATATATAGCTGTGGAATTGAGAGTACCTTTCTCACCTGGGTCATATGTTTTGGGAGTGCCCCAGTATGACCGTTAGCTCTTTGCTGCTGTTGCTGTTGTGGGCCGCCCTCCGATCTAAGATCGTATCTCCATCTCAATACACCCATCATCACTTACGCAGATTTGGTTTTATAAAAACACACTGTATATCATTTAGGTAATGAAACACACCCATGTAAGGGATAATTTTCTGATTGCTAAATTATAAATTGAGAATAAACAACACTGTTAATGATATAAAACAACTTGGAACTTTACCGAAAAAAATTTCACACGCGCTTCTACATGATAATTGAAATCACAAGAAAGACTGTTCAAATTATTCAATTCACTTCATTCTATCGAAAGAATATGTCTTCGGTAGCTGATTAATATGAAGAATCATTCAAAGCTTTTTGTGGAAATGATCAATTATTAATTAAATGAGAGTATGCCCATTGATGATGACCAACAACCACGATATAACACCATTTAAATATTTTAAAATTGTCGACAAATTTGACATATTTTCCTTCATTTTTTTGAATTATAATGCCAAGAAAAAATAGAAGACGAAAAACCTGGAAATTTTTTTTTGTGCTTCACTAGTCTTTGCTTATTGCAGAATGGCAACTTTTGTGAAAATGTGTTTTTTTTTTCACACACAACACTACAAAGTACAACGGCGAAAGAGCAACTGGCGTCGAATTCTACTCGTTGTTTCGATGAGGCTACATATAGCTCTTGGGAATACATTCACTGCAGGCCCTTCTCCCCTACCTTTTTCTATATTTGCCGCGCGCCTCCATCCATACACACCTGGACGGTTACTATGTACCAAACCACGCACACATTGAAATTTCAACACCCAAATGTGGAAAAGTTTGCGACGCCATTGCTCTCTCCATGGTCACTGCAGAAGGTTTTTCTTTTACAAAAAAAAAAATAAAGGCTCGCGAGTTAGATAATCCCCAGGCGAAGAGAGGAGGAGGAACTACTATATGATCGACACCATCTGCCAAAAAATTTAGAAATTTGACATTTGCATGAAAATATCGGCAAAGTTGAGGAAATAAGGATACAATTACCGATGAATTATTGAATCCACTTTGTAGAAAATTAACTTCCTACTAGGTCATACTTATTGTCAAATTTCTAATTTTCTTGAAAAAGAAGAAACAAACAATAATAATCATATCTATGTCAATTTGTAAAAACTATTTCCCATGGAAGGAATAATCAGCAATACTCGTAGTCTTACACACCCTGAGAATCTTGAACATGTAGAACTTACGAGGGGGAGGAGAGTTAAAATATTTATAGCAAAAGAAAGTAAATTAAATAATTGGGCGGAATGTCAATAGATTCTTTCAATGGTTAAATTCATCAGTTGGAAACTTGAAGATTTTCTCGCGCTTAAAACTTAAAAAATATATATTTCAACAAAGTTGTTATTCGCTTGGTGTACACAGAATGTAACGGATGTCGTTTCGTGGTCGACTTATTTCACTCGTATATGCGCCACTGGTTTTCCCGTTCCTTTGTACCATGTCTGGTCTCCCTTAACCGCCATCTCCTCCCATTACTATCGTTCCATTTCCTGCCTACACGAGCCAAAGTCGTCATTCCAAACCGAAATAATAAAATTAAAAAGTAATTGGACGCGAACCCCATAACTTTTAGAGGTTTGATCTTGAATTTTTTTAGTGGTGAGCGTGAGCATCAGTAATAGCTATTATAGCTATAGCAATACATAAGTCAACATGCACATGTCTATATGATGATGAATATTAAGAATTAATATCGTTCCAAGTGCATGAACAATGATAATGACTCTCAACTGCTGAAATCACTTTGCCTGCTTTTTCTACGACATGATGGTTTTCCATCAGAAACTAAGAAACTAAGTAGGTTCAATTCATGAGAATGGACATACACAAATGTCAACACTCGTAGTAAATGTGTGTGTGTGTGAGAGTCTCACCTGGCTGCAATGGGCCGGTAATACGCAGCGTTGATCATCAAGTCTGGAACTCTGCACTTTCGCCAATAATTCAAACAGATCCTGTGTAGTACTCTGTATAGTACAAGACATTACTGAACGTTAAATCAACTGAAATTGGAATAATTAAAAAGAAGTAGTCCCTGAACAACTCACCTTCACGGTATCATCAAGACCATCGTCGCTTGCCTGCTCCACTGGAGATTTCTTTGGGCCAGTTTCGCAAAAGATTGACTGCGCAAGTTGTTGCTTTCTGTAACAACATTTTTTATGCTATTACTAAATCTCTGATATAATATCAACAGCATTAGAATATATACATCGCTTCCACATCAATTTACTGCAACAGGTTTTTACAACAATAAATTCAAGATAGTGGTGTATAGTGATGATAATCCCAATAATAATAAAAGATTCGAGGAAGTGCAACAATTCATTCCACACTCAAGTAAAGATATTATCGGTAAGTCAGCAGTATCATGGTATTTTACCAACTGTGACTGTGACTAACCGACAGATTGCGCCATACATTTGTGGTAATGAACAAATGCAATTTGCTTTGACATGTATACAGTTTAAATTTCGGTTTGCTCGACAAAACACACACACATACAAAGAACATTAAATAATAATTTTTTTTTTGAAATATTTCATTCAATTCTCGTTAAAGTAATGAAAATTTTCGACTATTTTTGGCCAAAAGACTATAGGTCAAATGTGTGTATGCAGTCAATCAGTAATATTTATATGGACATTGGATTGTATTTACTTAGTAAGTAAATGCTTGAAAGTGTTTTGAAATAAGTAATGTGTAACGAATTATCTTTTCACGTCGATTTTTTTTTTAAATTTTCCATTCATCTCATTAATTCTGCAAATTTTTCAATCTGTGTTGGGTTTGAGGCCAACATTGTGCAGCATATATATGTATGACCAACATATCACACCGGATATACGTGTTGCGTACGCGTCGCCATATACAGATTTCAATAGGGGCCATGAATAGAGAGGAAAAGGACGTCCCACTTGTCGTAAAGTATGTGTGTATTTTGCCACCACAAACTTCTTGGTGAATAAATTCAAAATCGAAATATAATAATGAGTAGATGATTCTCTCAAATCTTGTATGATATTTTGTATTTTCGTGATTCTCTGACTTAAAAATAAAAATGGAATTTGAAAATTTTCAAATTCAATTGGACTTTAATGAAACTGTATTTGTCCCTTTAAAAAATAAAACAATAAAAGGCGTTTCCACTTGGGATTTTTTAAAATTTGAAAATGTTTCTTGAATATATAATATATTATTTTTCATTGGCAGCATTCATTGTAATCACTGTAAATGATTGAGTTGTAATATTTACCGTTTTTTAGAAAGCAGTGTATAGGACTCTTTAGAAGTCGTAGAGAATCTCATTCGCATCTTGTGAATACGTTCACTAGTTCGCTTCTTTGCGACACCACCTTCAAGCACTGGCATTCAGATTGTTTTATCACGTTTCTTGTATCGCTATAAACGAATAATGGTCGCGCAGCAACTTCATGGAACCAAAATAAGAAATACTACAAGAAAATTTAAATCCACACGAAGAGAAACAAATATTTTTTCAGTTGTTGAGTAATCGATGATGATAAAAACAATAAAAATTTTCAGACAAGTTGATTTACATCCTCTTCTTCATAATTCTTTATAATATTGAACACATATGATTAAAAATATGTCACAAAATTCATGAATCAACAAAATTTCCCATTGGATTGAGCACATTAACTTTATTCGCAACACTTGACCTCGTTTTTTTCCTACTTCTATTGTCATAAGAAGAAATAAGTAGTTTTATGTAGAGCAGAGTTGGATGTTGATGAATGGATACGTCAATGGGGAATGGAAAGCGAATGGTTTGCAAGTACGATATAGCAGGCAATAAGTGTATGTTGAATAAAATACACATTGAAAGTGGAGAGGGACGTCGCGTGCACTCGCGCGCAATTACAGTACATGTGTGACCTAAAACGTGTATCATTGCTCACTGAAAGACTGAGATCTGAGTGCTAGCACCGGAAAGTACGAGGAAGTATTCAACGAAACACACGACAAATAGAAAACCCTATATGTGGAGAAGGGGCCGACTGTGCGACGAGAAGTGAGGGATCGTCCAGTCTACAAATTTTTTTCATCTCGCCCCCCAGGCCACCATTTGAAATTAAAAACCCAGAGCTCCCCCCACTTATCTGACGCATGGACTGATTAGTTGATTGAGACTATACCTCTATGAGATGCAACCTCAAGAGCCAATTTATACCAACCATTGATGAGAATCTGTAGTATTTATTTAATTGATTGAATATATAGTTGAAGCAATTGACATTCGTTAACGAATAAATCTCTTTCTGGGATTATTCTTCAATGTAAATTAAAATTAAATATTATCTATTTTTCTTGGGGTATTTCGGCTTTGTCGCGATTGACTAATCATGAATTATATAATAGAAAAACAACAATAAATATATATATATATATGTATACATATATATATATGTACATATAAAATTATTATAAAAATTTATTCGAGTACTTTTTTACACTGGCAGGATGGTATTAAAAAAAAAAAACAGGGTCAATGATTTCTTCGCTGTTCCAATATCTGAAACAAGAGGAGGAGAGAAAAATGTTGCATTAATTGAGAAAATGAAAATGAAAATGACAAAAAAAGTAGTGTTACCTCAGTAAGTTTTCGCCATTCGGAATCTTCAAGACTCTGCTTGATTTTCAAGAGAATATTTGGTGGAATATCCGGTGGAGTAATAGATGCATTTTTAGCCATAGAAATATATTGAATCTGTAGCAATTGATCGACCGAGGGTCTCGCCTTGGGATCGTGTTGAAGGCACTTTTTGATGACATCAATTAGAATGGCAGGAACTGCTTCGACATGAGGTGGTAAAGAAAATGAAATTTTAGGGTTTGGATTAGTTATAGCGTTGATTTTAGCCCATTGCGGACGAATACTGTGAAATGGAGTATTCCCATACACTAGACTGTACAATATGCATCCGAGAGACCAAACATCCGATTTGTAACTAATTTTGTATTTAGTATTTTGATGAGGAGAGTCCCCGCCACCTCCAACATCCATAAGTGCTTCAGGACTTATGTAATTCAAAGTTCCAACTGTTGTACTTTTAACAATGGATGTCATTTCTGCATTTAAAGTTGAAGATATACCAAAATCAATTAATTTAAGTCTTCCTCGAACGAGTAAAAAATTTGCTGGTTTCAAGTCTGAGTGAATGACTCCATTATCATGAATATGTTTAACTGCTGTCAACATTTCTGTCCAATAATAAAGAATCATTGTTAGAGGAAGTCTTCTGTTTTCAGTTGCTACTGATTTGAGAAATCTACTGAGATCCGTATCACCCATTTCCATAACTACATAAATTGATTGATTTTTCACTTCATGGTCATACATTGTTACTACACTCGGTGCTTGAAGTTTGTTCAACATTTTTATTTCGTTCAAACAGCTTTGCGCACTGTCATGATCCATTCGCGCTAAATTCACATATTTGACAGCTTTAAGTTCAAAATTGGAAAGATCTTGAACTCTATAAACCTCTCCACTCATTCCCTGGCCCAAAGTTCCAAGAATTATGTACTCTTTTCCTTTGATAGACATTTTTTTTCCATAATGTGTTGTCCCAACAGCCGGTGTAGTAGCAATAGAAATAGGCTGAAATGGCTGATTATCAAGTTGTTTCAATGGTAGAGTTGGTTTAATAACTGGGCAATTATTTTTCTTCTCATTGAAATGAAAATCCCGTGAAGATTGCTGCTGCTGCTGTTGATCAGGCTTCATTTTTACTGGCAATTCAAAAGGACCGACTGTACCCATATTTTCTTTCAATTCATAATTTACAGCTGGAACTCTACTTTCCAAGCAGGTTTTTTGTTTTACTGGATTATTATCATTATGTGAAAAATTAGTAGGATTTTGTTGTTGTTGTTGTTGTTCTGATGCCATTGTTTCTTCCAGTGGTCGTCTTACTCGTTTTTCACAATTTTTAACTTTCCAAGGTATTTCATTATTTGGCATTACTGATTTTCCAGGTGTCTCAATGTCAGGCTCAATCTTATTCTGCAATGAGGTGTGCATTGTATTGCCATGTTTCCAGGTTGCAAATATAGAAGCTGGCGTTTGTTCATGATTCGTTGAAAAATCACTTGTTTTTCCCTGCGGTGTTTGAAACATATTTCTACGTGAAGTTGATGATATTGGTCTCATACTTCCAGCTGTAGAATGCAATTTCAATGGAGTTCCTGGAGCATTGGTAATTCCTGAGTCAGCTACATTTGTGGAATTAATTTGTTGGGAAAATCCATTGGGGAAAATGCCAGCATCTGATTTATAAGAAATAACTCCGTGAATATGTTTATCAGTCATTGAATGTGTGTGAATATCTTTACCTTCATTTCTAGTTATATTGTGTTGTTTGATGATATTGCCACACGATGAGGCCATAGAAACTGCCATTTCACATTTCAATGATGCTGATTTATTATTATTATTGGATTGTGCTATTTTCATAAATGACACATTTGATTCTTCCTGGACTTGTGATATTTCGGGACACGAAATAATTCCGGCTCTCAATCCTTCAATTTTTATTTTACCGAAATCAGATGTAAATTCATTGATGGGTTGAGATCTTCTGGTCATTTTCGTCTGCTCGTGATTGTGATTTTCTGAATGTAACGGCTCTTTAGATGTTGAGGCCCTTCTGTTGGTTTTTTCATTGGTATAATTTTTCCAATTGAAATTTGAATCAGAAATCACAGCAGGCAAGTTGGACAATTTTCTCGATGTATTTGATGTAAGTTCTTGTCCATTGACAAATTTTTCCAGCTTATCGTTTGGAACTAATGCCTGACACTCGTCCAACTCATTTTCTTCCTCTGAATCGTCATTTTTATTATTGTCAGAATCATCATCCTCGTTCTCATACATATCCAACATGTCTTTTATCCTCATGGGTTGGAGAATTTGTTTTTTATGACAATATTCTGAATTATCACTGAGGCTGTGTCTTGGATCCAAGCAACTTTCACTCATTTCTCCGCTCATTTTGTGCGATTTATTTATATTAATCAAGCCAAAAATAAATATTAAAATCACTAATTATTACTTTTTCTATTATTCTTTTGTCTTTTGTCACTCAGATCAAATGCAATCTCCTCTCCCATTTGTCATATTCCAACCTCACTTTTTTAACCGCCAACTTTATTTTCTCCTGCTTATTTTGTCGTTATAGCTCCAAATACAAAACTATCTTCATTGAAATTATACCAGAAAACGTAGATACACACGACTATATTATTATTGAAATTGGAATGTTTGAAAAATTGAAACTTATCAATGAAATCTTCAATCAATGGAACAATTTCAGTATTTTACATATAAATTAATATATATATATATATATAT
>NW_021681298.1:28577-36908 GCF_001412515.2 Diachasma alloeum
ATATATATATATATATATATATATATATATATATATGTATACATAACATATCCAGCTGTAGCCGTTGTTTGTTTCCTCGCAGATAATTTAAATGCTAACGGTGACATATCATTGGATATATAATCGAAATTGGTGAAAGGACTCCGATGGTTTCAACCAATCAATGCCCAAATACTTTTCCTGGTGCCATCCATAAGGACGAGCCTTTAGTTTTTCATTGCTATGGTTTAGCACGAGCACGGTTTGCACCAACTGACCAACTGCTGGTGCTGCTTGCTGAGCTTGGAATTTTTTATGTTTTTTTCCCTCTAGTGCTCCTACTAGATGGCACCAGATGATTGATTGAGTTGAATTCGAAAAACACGCTATTTCTAAAGTGAAATATTAGAGCAAATAACATTTGGAAATAACAGGTTAAAATCACCTTGTTTTTTATTGAGGAGAGTTCAATATAAAGAAAGAAGGCTGCAATGTTTTTTATTTATTTATTTTCTTCAAAACAACAATTTTCTTAATATTACAGGCACTTCATCATCAAATTACAACTACCACCGAGTTATCGGGTTATCAAAAGAACTGGTAAATCCATATGGAACCGCCCACTGTCGTGAGTTTGTCAAAAGCATTCCATGTATAATAATCATATTATATATCGTTTTTTGCACATGAAAAAGACAATGATTGGAAAAATTTGAATGATATGATAATATTGACAATTTATTACTAATTTGATATTAGTAATGTTGTTGACTAAAATTTGCCATCATCAACATATTTCCAGTAGCGTGTTCATAGCAAACACCTGGAGATATATATATATTAGAGCCATCAGTGTTGTCTACCTGCTGACTAATTCTATTGATAACTACGTACAGCAGTGTTAGTAAGCTCTCAAAAGCTTCAAGAGAGAGGGATACAATACATGCCTGGAAAAAAGAGAGGTGGTGGAAGTACGCCCATTGGAGTGGGGGTACCTCCACCTCCACCGCCTCCACCAACATTCCCACTACCACTAGCACTGCGACCACTGCTAATATTCACGAAGCCCCACCGTTGCCGCCGTTGCCGCCGTTGCCGTGTATGTAGTGTCGTGTCGTTGCCGCGAAGCGTTCTCCAGGGAACAGCAGCAGCAGTTCCGCAGTTTTGCTGTGTATGTATGTACAAGCGGTGCGGGTGTACACCTACATGAAATTAAACTTGAAAGAACGAAAATTTAATCAAATATGTGCTCTAGAAAGGTTTTGTAAATGAAAGTGAAACGTAGAAAAATTTGTTCATGTGCCTGAGGGATTATTTCTCCATTATTTTAAGAAGAAAAAAATCACGGACTGAACAATTTAATGCTATTTACCGGGATTGAAGAAATGCGGCTTCTCTACCTTGTCGCAGGTGAGTAACATCTCAAATCTCTTGTTGAAAAGTATAGTTTCTGCCGATCCCCCCCAGCAGCGGGTGTGTGCTGCGTAATCTCGGCAAATCTCAATGTGTGGCGGGTATATGATATTGATATTGATCAATCGACAAAACACGCGTTTCGCTCTGATGGCTTCTGGATCATTGATCCATTTTCTCACGTAAAATTTATTATTGCATCTCTCATTTTTTGAGATAACAAGTTATATTGCTGATAAATATTTGAAGAAATAACAATCATTCAGATAGAATGACTCACCATACAGTTGCAATATCTTCTTTTTTCAACGTTTATTGCAGTAGACGTAGACGATGCGTGACAGGTGAAAAGTTTGGTGGAACGCTCAAGGGAGAACCAGAGAGCGTCGCCCTGAATCCACCTGATCGTGTCTACCTGCGATCTCACGCTGTTATTTTTCAGTGCATCTCATTCCACAATGGGAAAATGGGAAAATGCATTTGCATAATTTTTCACATTTTTCATAATTTCAATGGCGAATACTAACTTATACAATCCTCTTTAGTAGATATATTATAATATCGATCGATCATCTGTCGAGTGTCTCGTGTACTCGCCATTTTACCCCAACTTAGATTAAATGTTTTTCCTTCAATAACGTACTATCAAATTCAATACTTTATATGTATATTATTCCAACAAGTTGAGTATACACATACACGCTGAACGATGCGCATCGACGAGAACGCGTCATCCTCATTTCCCCTTCTATACCTACACCTGTAACTAATTCTCTTTCCATTTCAACTTATGCTCAGAGAATAAAAAAGTATTTTTATTTCTTTTCCCTCTCCTTTATACTTTGATTTTATTCTTTTGCTGGTGCATACATAATGTATATGACGATAAATAACACCTTCTCCTTCAATGTTTATCACCTTTACGTGCCAAAGATATTATATTTTTCAGTTTTTTAATACATTACCATCATATATGATGAGAAATACGAAATATTTCACTTAACTCCAGAAGCCACGCATGGCCGATTTAGGTAATACAAAACCGGTGTCAAGTTTACGGATTTAGGAATGTTCACTGTCTATCATTTCAGCTTTTTAATTTTTCCCTGCTCATCATGTGACAATTGGGCTAGGTCCAATTGAACAAATGATTTCTATGTCGCTTAATCAATATGTATATTCAACTACATACAAGAAAAGGATAACATTCAATAATTGTGCTTTAACCAACGTAGCTCCAATTAACTGTAATATTCTACGATGTTCGTTAGTCCCCCTCTATCCGCCCCCAAACTAATTAGCCGAATCATCGAACCTCGATACGTAGACGTACACAAATAAATGAATAGATATAAAAATAAACATGAAACTGATTGGAGTGTCGAATAAGAGATATTGTCCATTTATTTCAATCTTTCCGTGTCTATTCATCCGATTAATTGGAATACCATTTTAATTATTCTTGTCTTCGGAGATTAAATTCGATGTTAGTCTCAATTGTTGATCGGCTTGTTAAGGCATCAAGAAAATATATACTACCGAATCACCGTATTAGGATCCTAGAAATACCAAAGTTTTGCCATTTTTCAATGTCTTTCCTATAATTGCAAATTGCAATGTTGAACAAAATATAGAGGAGGTTCTCTCATCATCATCTGTCCTGTGCTTTTATTATAGAGTAATATGTCTGACTTACTCTAGCAGCATCACCTTGCAAAAATCATTTTCAAAGAAACATTGCATGCATGGACAAAATTATTAAAATTTTAATAATAGTTTTTCAACACACTAAAATTTTTACCACCGTTTCACGCCGGTGACGGAGGGAATACCTTCAATCTGTTCAATCACATTAGAAGCCTTAGATAATTGTTTGGATTCTCCTAAATTGACTTCAACGATTCAAATGTTTCGTATGAGAAACATTCACTCCTCCATCATAATAAAAAGATATAAATATTATTAAATATTAAGTGTTAAATGGTGCATTAAACTATGCGCTTAGTGAAATTTGTCATCGCTTGATTGTAAATTTTCTCTTAATATCCATTAATGAAACCATTGTTGAGGAAATACAATAGATAAACTCATGTACATTTGCATCGTTGACGGCAATTGTTCCATAATTATAAAAACATGCATGCATGTGAAACTAATCCAAGAGACTTTTTCATTTTAAACAATTAAAATGCTTGGGAAGTAAAAGTTTAGCAGAATGCTAAAGGAATATCATGTTACATAAAAGAGGAATGTCGAGTTGAACATGAGGAGAACCTAATAAATGAAACTCTTGAGTTGAATATCTTTTTTTTTTTAAATTAAATTACAATCGCTCAGAAATAGTATAATACGGTGTTGGATGATCCGAGCTCTAATTATCCCGACTGTAGCTTTAGGTCGGTGTCAATCAATCAATAGTCTGTGAATAATAAAACCACCTAAATATAATGCGGTGAATAAAAATGTAAAGTTATTGGAATTGCAATTCTAATAGAGGAAGAGAGGGAATGATCTCCGCCCACTTTATCCTACTGCTGTACGAGACACGTCTATTATGTCTAGATTACGCTCCTACTCGTCTCAAGGATCTTTGACTTTTGAGAGTCACTGAACATTCACTGAAGAGAATCTGTCCTGATGAGAATACTAGCGACTCGCAGCGAACTCAGTTGAAATGTTATTTCATATTCTAAACTGAACAATAACTTTTTCACTCCCAATGTAAAAATCATGCATCACTATCAGGCGTGGCTGGTAGTGCGACATACTCACTTTACTTTTGAATGGATTTAATAGAGAAAAGTAACAGGCTAAATTTCCTACTTCTTACCTTCAAGAGATGTGATAAACATCAAGCGCAAATCCGTTTCAGTTGGATTTGCACTTATCCCTGTCCTCTATTATTACTCACCTGATTTTCTTCTCTTCTTTTATTATTTTTTCCCCTTAATCATTATTTCCCCTTAATAGGAAGGAAGAGCCATCATAATTAGCTTTATGATAGCTCCTTTGAAAGAATAGATCAATTGATGAGTCCTTCTGATATCCTACAAGTGGAATGCAACGTTTGTCCTGTCATGAAAAATCAATATAATATATTACATTTTATATTGAACAATAGAATGATTTCTCATCAAGTAATAAATTTCACAATGACAATGTAAATCAGCAGGTATTTTTTATAGCAATATTTACGCAATAGATAATGCAAAAAACTTTCTCATATTGCACATGTGTGTAGTATACATCCGGCCGGATATGTTGTTGTATTTGAAATTAATGAGAAATTGCAAATTCCATTGTAAATGAAAAGGAAAATTTACCAGACGAAATGATTTCCAATACTTGAACCATCTTCTTATTGTCATCTTATATTTTTTCCTCCTAGTTTTTCTCGCTGTGACACAAAGGGATTTCGATGCCTGGTAAGGCGTGGCGAGGGTCGGAATTCTGTACTGCATATATATATATATATAGTGATAGTGTTTTCAGCATGGATGTTGAGTCACGTTATTTACTCCTCTTAGTTCTGTACTACACCTCTAGTGTACTCTCGATTCACCCACCCATTATTTTGTAACGGATACCGAGTAGTTGGAGAAAGGAGTCAAGGAACTCTGATGAATTCATTTGAGAATCTCTCTCGCGATTTCAAGCCGCAAGTCCTCATTTTCATGCAATTGCTATGACCAATTGATCGAAATATGTAAATACATCATGTATGACACTCAACAGTAAAAACTGGTTCGGTGAATACTTGGAGTAAAAGTAGCAGCATTTGATTTTTCATAACAATTTATTGCAACAAGAGATCGCTTCTTGAAGAAATAATTGAGCATATAACGTGACTTCCGGTCATTTTCAAGTTTCTGCCAATAGATATATACTTTTTTTTTTTAACAATTCTGGACACGTCCGTTGACTGTCATTCATATACAGTCTTCTAGAATTATATAAAAGAAAAAAGAAAAAAAAAGAGAGAGAGAGAGCAAGATCACGGTCAATAAACGTTTTTTCTTTATTCCCGATAATTGACTCACCTATAGGACTACTGGCACATAACACTTGTGTTATTTATATAAAATATAGCCCTGAATGAGCAAACAGAGGATGATTTTTATTTCACAGTTGTGCTGTGCTGTCTAATCCTAGACACACAGCAGCTACCTCAGACAACGATACATGCAATAAATGAGGAGCAGCAGCCGCGTGAAGCATATTTTAATGGCACAGCATCACTGAGGCTAGCATCGACGGTCTCAGTTCATCGCCACAGTGGTTTGAGCTTCAGAACTTGTGATGGCGGAAGATTATTCCTCCAACGGTACAATGACAATGAAATAAGTCTTGACGTCACACCGGATGGACTGATATTCACGGCCATTATTGAGAAACAAAAATATGAAGCAAAACTCAGCGCTCGATTACTTAATAATGTATGGCACAATGTAAATCTATTCTTCAGACTTGGCAATCTCACGCTTACTGCAGCTGGACATACACAGGTGATTTATCACACAATATTCTTTTTTTTTTCTTTTTTTTTACCCAATACTTTCGGTCCATTTTTTCACACAAGAGCTGCTATTAATAATTAAACACATGTATTTTTCCAGATTGTTGCTAATGCCACATATAATTCAGCGATTCTCATGCTCTCCGACTACAACGTAAATGGCACGTTGATAGTCGGCGAAGGCTTCAAAGGATGTATTCTCCAGGGACCCGGAATTCTCTTCAACAATACTGTCAATTACGGTGCTGTACTCGGTACCTGTCCTTCGGATACTAGAGGATGTATGTTTAAATTTTTATTTTTTTCTCTCACACACATATATTCCAAGATTTCAACTGTTAATAGAGATTTCAGTATAGCACTATTTAGAATTTCATTCTCTGTGTGTCATTAGCAATTTGTGTGTGTGTGTGTGTTTTTTTTTTTTCGTTTTCGTCTTTTCACCGAAAATCTTCTAGGTGGGCCGAATAGCCTTGCCGGCAGTCTCACTGCAGCGACGTCTGAGATGGATTTTTGTCATCACGAGCCATGCATGATGCATGGAAAATGCGTATCACGACAGGACCGTTACGAGTGCCAGTGTTACGCCAGATATTCTGGCAAAAACTGTCAAATTGACAATGGTAGATAAATTTACAGGAAAAAACAAGAAAAACTTTGTTCATGGTTGAAGTACCACGGCAGTTTCCGCCTATCAACGACTCGTTGAATTTCTTAGTGTTTGTGATGTGGTTTGAATAAACATACTAGCTTCTATTATCACTTTCGTCTTTATAGCTGCTCTCATTACACACCAGTGCTTTCCTTTTTCAATGCAAACAGTACAAATCACTTATTGATCAATAAATACACAGGTTCTCCGTGTAAAAACAATCCCTGCAAAAATTCGGCAACATGCAGTGAAGATGATAAGGGCGATTACACGTGCATCTGCCCACCTGGTTGGACTGGACATCTGTGTG
This sequence comes from Diachasma alloeum, assembly GCF_001412515.2. NCBI lineage: Eukaryota > Metazoa > Arthropoda > Insecta > Hymenoptera > Braconidae > Diachasma > Diachasma alloeum. Next base: position 35,448 of record NW_021681298.1, read on the forward strand.
ATTCACAATTGGGTGTTCGTTTTTGTAAAGAGAATCCATGTAAAAATAAGGGAGTCTGTCTTGTTATGAGCGATACCGAATACAAATGCGAATGTCCATCAGGATGGACTGGAAAAACATGTGAAATTGATGTAAACGAGTGTACATCAAATCCATGTAAGAATGGAGGAATTTGCATTGATGGAATGGATAATTATACCTGTAGATGTGAAAGTACAGGGTGAGTACGACTAATTAATATTATTACTCATAGAGATATGTTCATAGAAGCAAAAAAAAGAGAGACAGAGAGAGAGAGAGAGAAAGAGGAAAAAAAGAAAATACAATCTCCTTATTATTTATAGGTACGAAGGAAAAAACTGTGAGGTGAATATCGATGAGTGCTTGAACAACAATCCTTGCTTGAACAAGGGAAAATGCTATGACAACTATGGTGGATATGTCTGTCACTGTCCCGAGGGTTTTGAAGGCCAAAATTGCGAATTAAATCTGAATGAGTGTTTGTCTGGTCCCTGCAAAAATGGAGGAACTTGTGTCGATGATGTGGGTACATATCACTGCAATTGTATATCTGGATATGCTGGCCATCATTGTGAACGTCGTAGTTTATGTGAGAATGCAGCATGCCCACCGAACAGCATCTGCTTGGATATTAATGGAGAGCCACAGTGTGTATGCAAGCCTGGTTTCATGGGTAATCCACCCAATTGTAGTGTTAATTACTGTGCCAGCAATCCATGTGTCAATGGGGGCACCTGTACAAGTGATAACGATGGATACAATTGCACCTGTACAGCTGAATGGAAAGGTAAATGAAATTTTTATTTTATCAGTAAGCATGTATGTGTTTCTGGCTTTGTTTCTTTATTCTCATTTATCACAAATCACAAATATCACAGGATCATCCTGTCATATACCTGTGTCTGACTGGTGCTCCGTATGCTATAACGGTGGCACATGTATTGAAACAAATTATGGTACAATGTGTCAATGTCCAAGATTTTGGACTGGTCCGCAGTGCAAGGAACCAGTGACATGTCGCGATCTACCATGTAGGCAGGCAACCTCCTGTCATGATTATGTAAGTGTTTTGCTATATATGTTGCTGGTGCTTTATGTTGGTTTATTGTATGTGTGTGTGTGTGTGTGTGTGTGTGTTCATCATATAATTATTATTGTTTGTAATTAGCCGGGAGGTTATTATTGTAATTGTGAGGCTGGTTGGACTGGGCCTGAATGTGCCGTTGATATCGACGAATGCACGAGTGATCCTTGCCGTAACGGAGGAATTTGCATTGATCAGATCAATACGTATTGGTGCCAATGTCTGCCTGGTTATACTGGTAATTGGAAAACAAATCATTAGTCATTAGCTGTTGGTGGTGGTAGTGGTGGTGGTGTTGCTGCTGTTGGTGCTATTGCTCTCATCAATATCAAAATTTAATCATACATTTTTTTTTT
>NW_021681298.1:37438-81877 GCF_001412515.2 Diachasma alloeum
TTTTTTTTTTTTTTTTTTCAATTTTTCTTCTTGTTCTTCTTTTTCTCATTTCAACAGGTAAAAATTGTCACGTCAATGTAGACGAGTGTCTCTCCCAGCCTTGTTTAAATGGTGGCATCTGTATTGATGGAAACAATGGTTACACATGTAACTGCACCCAGGACTACATGGGCGATCACTGTGAACGCGAGTACGACGCTTGTGCAGTAAATCCTTGTAATAACAACGGTACCTGTACACTCTTGTCTCGCTCAAAACGGGACTTTGTGTGTGACTGTCCCCAAGGTTTTGAGGGAAAAATGTGCCAAGTCAATATTGATGATTGCATAGGAGTAGTTTGCCCCGGTGATAATAAGATTTGTGTCGATGGTATTGGGGGATCAGAGTGCAAATGTAAAGATGGATATAGAGAGCCCAACTGTACATTAATTATAGACCATTGCATCAATAAACCATGTCAAAATGGTACCTGTATTGATTTGGCTGATGAGGGTTATCGTTGCGATTGTATACCAGGATTTACTGGTATTGATTGTGATAGTGATGTTAATGAGTGTGAAATACTGGGCAATGCATCGTGCAACAATGGAATCTGCGTCAACACATTGGGAAGCTACAATTGCTACTGCAGGCCAGGATTTTCCGGTGATCATTGTGATGTTGATATAAATGAATGCCTCTGTGGTCCGTGCAAGAACAATGCCACTTGTATTGATAAAATAAATGCATTTGAGTGCCTCTGTCCACCTGGATACGGTGGAAAAACATGTCAAGTTGATGTCAATGAATGTGAGAGTAATCCGTGCAAAAATAATGCAGCATGTATTGATCAAATAGCTGCTTATACTTGCATATGCACTCCTGGCTTTACTGGACACAATTGTGAAACAAATATCGACGACTGCTATTCTCAACCATGCCTCAATCATGGCAAATGCATCGATGGAATTAATAATTACACTTGCGACTGTTTGGACACTGGCTTTGAGGGTCCACAGTGTGAAACTAATATCGACGAGTGCCTATCCAATCCTTGTATTAATGAGGGAATTTGTCTAGATGATATTAAAATATACAAATGTCGATGTTATCCCGGCTATGCTGGACATAATTGTGAAATTGATATTAATGAGTGTGAGAGCTCACCATGTCAATACAATGGCACATGTTTAGAAAGATCTAATAAGGAATTGTATAAGAGTAATGCCAAAACTCTACCAGCTATATTCACTCAAGAATTTAGTTATGCTAATGCAAGTGGATATGAGTGCCTTTGTGTTCAAGGATTGATTGGTAAAAATTGTGAAAAAAATATAAACGAGTGCGAGAGCAATCCATGTTTAGCTGGCACTTGTAAAGACAAAATTGGTGGATATACGTGTGAATGTGATGAAGGATTTGAGGGGGATCATTGTCAGCATGATATTGATGAGTGTATGAGATATCAACCATGCATTCATGGAAGCTGTATAGATGGTCGGGCTGATTATTTTTGCAATTGTCAGGCAGAATATGGTGGAAAAAATTGTTCAGTTAAACTCATTGGATGTCAGGGAAATGCCTGTCAAAATGGTGGTACATGTTGGCCTTATTTGTTTAATGATACCGAGCACAGATTCAACTGCACTTGTCCAAATGGTTTTCACGGTGATACATGCCATCATATTACAACAATGTCTTTGAGCGGAAGTTCATATGTTATGGTAAATACCACTAGAGACGAGGGATATGATATACAATTTAGATTTAGAACAACATTACCAAGTGGTTTACTTGCAATGGGTAAGGGGACAACTTTTTATATTCTTGAATTAGTTAATGGTAAATTGAATTTACACTCTAGTATACTCAACAAATGGGAGGGAGTTTTCATTGGTAGTGGATTAAATGATGCCAAATGGCAGAGAGTTTTTGTTGCTATAAATGCAACACATTTGGTACTATCGGCCAATGACGAACAGACCATTTATCCAATTAATCTTAATGAGAGCCCCTCAGTTTCACCAACAACATTTCCCACAACTTATGTAGGTGGTACAATAAGATATCTTCAAAAATTAGCCCACGGACCACATCTCTTTGTCGGTTGCGTTGAAGATGTTGTTATTAATGGCGAATGGATTTATTCTGGAATGGAATCTGATTCTGTTCTAATGGATCATATTGAAGCCGCCTGCCCTAGAGAAGAACAGTGCTCTCCAAATCCATGCAAAGCCGGTGGCCACTGTACAGACAGATGGCGAGATTTTTTTTGCCAATGTCAACGTCCTTATCTCGGCCATACATGCCAGTACAATATGACAGCCGCTACATTTGGCTATGAAAATATAACCAATGGTTATGTTACTGTTAAAGTATCTGATACAGCTAGACGAGCAGTTAGAACAATTCTTGATATTTCAATGTTTATTAAAACACGACAACAGCGTGGTGATATTTTTTATCTTGGATCTGAACCAAACTCACCATCATCCACCTCACAGTCACAGTCACAACCACAACATGTGCAGGATAATACTTATATAGCTGCTCAATTGGAAGGTGGACAGCTTGTAGTTAGAATGCAATTCAATGAAACAGAAGCATATACTGTTGGGGGTGTTAAACTTAATGATGGAAATAATCACTTGATTCAAGTCATAAGAAATATGACACTTGTTCAAGTGAAAATCAATGGTAGTGAATACTTTAGAAAAACTATTGGCACAACTGGACCACTCAATATCACTGTTTTATATCTTGGTGGACTTCCTCAAACATCTAGATACATTAGACAAGTCGATACTAGACAAACATCTGCAATGTCTGATATACAGCTGATGATACCACCCCAAGTGAATTTTAAGGGAATTATTCAAGATGTACAAATTTCCAATGGCATTGATATTATGGTTGTTGAATTTTATCCACTTAAAGCCAAAGACATTCCTAAACCCATTCAATTTGGCAATGTCTCATTTGATCATGATAAAGTACTTGCAGGAATTATTTCTGATAATGTTTGTGAAAGTAATCCATGTTTTCATAATGGCACATGTCATGTTACGTGGAATGATTTTTGGTGTCAGTGTCCAAGAGGCTATACTGGAAAAACATGCCAAGAAATGGAATTTTGTCAATTACAAGACTGCCCCACTGGCTCTAAATGTCAAAATTTAGATGGTGGATATGAATGTATTGCTAATGCAACATTCAACGGTAATAATACATTATTTACTTATGTCTATGAGAATCATCACATGTCATCAAATGGGGAAAATAGTAGTAATAATAATAATAATAATAATAATAATAATAATAATAATAATAGTGATGATATTATATCACAAGTGAATATTGAAACTATTGAAATAACATATAGATCCAACTTGGGAGGCACTATAATGCACATATCTCCATTAACTTACAAAAATGATAATCACAATAATCGACAACGGATCGACCATCAACATTTCACTATTTCCGTTTACAAAGATATTGTCACTGTTGCCTGGAAACTCACTATGCACAATCAAGACACCCTGACTCTTGGTAAAGAGCATCCTGATGGCAATTGGACATCTATTCTTATTCGACTCAACACTAATTCAATAATATGTGGATTTAAAAATGGAATTGACGAAACACCTACGCAAACAAGTTTGAAATTTAATTTTTCCCAGTGGTATGAATTACTAACGTCTGGTACTGTTACACTCGGTGGATTGTCTCATAATTATTGGAATATTAACAGCTATATAATAACGGACAATAATTCACTATCTGTTGACTATATAACCGAAAGAAAATTGCTTTTGACAACTTCAGTGCCAATGCAGGAAATTATTTCAGCCGAGCCCTTCAAGGGTTGCCTCGGTGAAGTACGAATAGGTAGCATGCTCCTCCACTATTTCACCTTCGATCAAGTATATGGTAATGCCAATTTTACACCAGTTGAATATCTCTCATTGCAAGTTATTGCAAATTATAATAATAACAACTCAACGGCCAAAAACAATGAGATCATTGGCTGTCGATTGTGTTTCGAGGAAGATTGCCAAAACAATGGCCATTGCTTGGATAAATTCAACAGTTATGTCTGCCATTGTCCAGCTGGCTATGCTCAAGACAATTGCTCAGAGGATATTGATGAATGTCTCGTTAATAATTGCCAGAATAATTCAACCTGCGTCGATGGAATTGCCAACTACACTTGCATTTGTAATAAAGGCTGGCAGAACTCGCTTTGTGATAAAGACATCAACGAATGTGTTATAAATAGTCCATGTCAGCATGATGGTGTCTGTGTCAATCTGCCAGGCTCATTCAGATGTGAGTGTCCAGATCAATTCACTGGGGATTCCTGTCAAGATTTTAGACTCATCACATGTGAAAATAATCCTTGCAAAAATGGCTCGACCTGTTCTGATATTATTAATAAAGAAACTGGGGATAATTTTACATGTACATGTATGCCAGGATATGAAGGTACTCTGTGTGAAGATCCTTATTGTGTCGTTAAAAAATGTCAAAATGCTGGCAGATGTGATTTCTTATATCAGTCGCCACAGTGCACCTGTCCTTTAGGCTTCACTGGCCATTATTGTGAAACAAATATTGATGATTGTGCTAGTGTACCCTGCAAAAATGATGGCCTATGTATTGACGGGATAAATAGCTTCAGTTGCAATTGTACTGGAACTGGATACACTGGAGTTGACTGCGACAGTGATGTTGATGAATGCGCTTCAAATAGTACAGTTTGCGTTTACGGAATATGTGAAAATCTTGTGGGAAGATATCGGTGTGATTGTAAGCTTGGATATTGTGGATCTGATTGTAAAACTCTTGATCCCTGCAATGAAGATATTTGTAAGAATGGAGGTACCTGTGTATGTGATGAAAATAATGGATACTTTTGTCAATGTGCTGATGGATACATTGGGCAGAATTGTACCGAGTCTGAGCATCTATTGGGAAGTCCAGCATTGGATATTGCCGTTATTGTCGGGCCAATTGTCGGAATTTTGTTACTCATTGCTATTGGTTCTTTAACTGCATTTTTCATGATGGCAAGAAAGAAAAGGGCTACCAGAGGAACCTACAGTCCCAGTGCACAAGAATTCAGCAATCCTAGGGTAGAAATGGATAACGTTATGAAACCTCCACCTGAAGAGAGATTGATCTAATTTTTTTAATTATCGAACTAGTTTTTTTTTTCTTTTTCTTACTTCAACTAGTCGATAGTCACTACCATATATGATATAGGTATATGGTACTATTGGATTTCTAAATTATAGTAATTTATAAACATGTTTCTTTCTTGTGCTCTCATACGATATCTAGTCCTCATTGCATTATCACACGGAAGGACTTTTAAGGAAAAATTTAAGCAAATCTGCAACGAAAAAATATTTCCTAATTACTGATAATTATAGACAATATATTTTGACGATGTATGTCATGTGCTGATTTTGATAAATGCCTATCCAAGTATTTTTCTTAATTTCTTAAAAAACCAAAAAAAGAAAAAAGAAAAGAACAGTGTACTTAACAAAAAGTGTCCTTAATAATGTTAAACGATTCCCGTCCATTATTGTGCCCAATAAGTGTTACATGTTTTCACTGATTCATTTTGGTGAAAACTAATTGGCATTGTTTTCTCTCATTACCAAGTGCATAATAACATTTCAAGGTATTCCTTAATTACATTTTAATGGCAACTAAAAAGTTAGATTTTATCATATCGAAACTTGTTCAATTTGTAAATATTACATTATTAATATTTAAAAAGACTACTTTTCGTAAAAAAATATGTATTTACCTAGATTTTTATAAGTAAAATCGTTCTGATACTCTTATCAGTCGGTAGTGAATTACCGTCACCACCAAAGTAATTGAGCGAGAAATTTTAATATGATATTTCGCAAATTCATTAATTTCTACGTAGATACTCACTTTTTTAAATTTCAATTATTCTTTGAAAATTTATTACTACGCTTAGAGTTGATGAGTTTGTCCGATATAATTATGGCAATTGACAGAATAAACGAATGTACATATTTATTATAAATATATATTTTGCTAGACTGAAGTGGCAAAATGGCAAACCATAGAAATATGAGAGTCTAAGTGTTCAATAATTTTTTATTTGCATTGTAAGATCATCGACTAGAAGATTATAAACATTCTCAATGATTTAATGTACAAATAAATGAACGTCTGAAAAGTCATCTTTATTTGTCATTTTTTTTACCATTCAAATAATGCCAATATAATAACAACAATAAATAATAATAATACGAATACAATTTCTATTTTTTTTTTACATATATTCGGTATCATACTTTTTTTCCATTGATTTTAGTCAATTTATCGCGAGACAGCTTGTCGAAGAATAGTAGTCCTGCGGCGCGTTCAACGCTTTCTGGTGGAACCTGTTGAAAAATTACGACATTGTATTAATATAATCTTAATAAATTTAATCATCATCTATCTCACTTGGAAACTCGTCAAAGGTGTATTATCATCAATCGGTCCATTAGGCATAACATAAGCCTCCATTTCAAATTTTAAATCATTTGTTTGTCCAACGATAACTTTATAAAAGTGAGTGGGTACTGCTACGTGATTGGCACCAATGACTTGATACCTCACATACTTTTTCCCATCACCTTCTTTCCTGGAATACAAATTAAATGGTTTCAATTGTAAAATGATTTTTTTTTTTTTTCGTGTCTTTATAATCGACATACTTTGGGAGATAAAGGGGGCCTGTACAAACGTAGACATCGGTGTATACTTTTGTCAATTTTCTCACATACTTTTCCAATCTATTCCACGAATCCCTGTTAAATCCAACACCTACTTGTGGTGCCATATTGGATAAAAAGAAAGTCTGTTCCATATGATTCTGGCAAAGTTTATGATTTCCAGCGGCTGCTAAATGACCACGATCGAAGCCACTGCCTTTGTAATCACTATTCAACGATCTGAAAAATATAGGCGGCTAAGGACGCAAACAATGCCTTTTTCATCATTGTAAAACAAGAAAATACCTGAAATACGGATGAATACTCTCATCAGGTTTGAATTCACATTTTGACCTGTCAACCTTGCTCTTGTTCTCAGAGTACAATCCGTCACGAGTGAGGTGTTCAAAGACCCAATGAGCTATTCTATTTCTCCTGTCATATGACAAAACATAGTCATCAAATGATCTTACAGTATCAAATCCTGGAAATCCATACTTCATAATCTGCATGTAAGTAGAAAAAAATTAAGAAAACAATGAAAACCGCTAGATTATAAAGAGTTATAGTTATAGAAAAATCATTAGTAATAATTAAAAATTAGAACCTGTGAAATTCTTGAAGTTGTTGATGACAATTTATTCCCCATATCTATCTGATTATCATTGGGAACAATGGGCGATGCTGCCGAAACAGTTCCGAAAATTGGTAAACCGGGCATTCGTTTGAGATTAAAAATGTTGTATATATTGTTTTTTTCATCTTTCACTTGTTGACAACGTTCATAATACTGCCCCGCACACCAACTAGCCAAACTTGTACCAACAACAGCTGATATTTTCAGTGTAAAATCAATTGCTTTAGTCATTATTCCCTAATGTATTTTTGCATTTATATGACATTCTCTTGAAAAACCACTCAATTTTATATCACTAAAAATGAAGCACGTGTGTGGTGTAATACTACTACTCTCTCCACACAAAATCTTTCTCTCTCTCTCTCTCTCTCTCTCTCTTGCACACAAAAAAAATAATATAAGCGAAGCAAGTGCCATCTGGAGAAATAAACGTCAATCAAACAAGGCATTCAGAACGTTTCAACAAATTTTTTTATTATCGAATAATTAAAGTACAAAAATATAGAGAAAACATTTGTAATTGCTGAGAATAAATAATAAATTATCTATGTTTAGGGAAATTTTATAGTTTTACAATATTCAATGAGAGCTCAATTTTTCACTTTCATTTCAATCTATCGCATCTATTTTTTTTCCTCATCTGAATCATTAGCAAGAAGGGTATCATGTCCAGGAAGCATCTTTGGATCAAAAGTATTTTCGAAGCACTTTCTGAATATAATTTTAGCTCTTTTAGCCGGTGGTGGAGGTGAGGCAGGAATCGTATCATCATTATCATCACCATCACCTCTATTATCTGATTCTCTGTTACCACGTTTCGATGCTATTGAAATTATGGAAGGTATTCTTTTAGCAACTGTAATAGCAGTAGACGACTGAATTAAAGATTCTGAATCAGGTAGCAGTACAATTGAATTGGATCTCTGACAAGTTCTATGGTGTTGTGGACTTGAAACATCACTTGAAAATCTACCAGCATTGTTTGTCGTCGTTTTCGAATGAATGCTGGTTGATCTAATAGCTGAAATAAGCTGAGGCTCATCTATTGTGGCAGCATCAGATTGATTCCTCGATATTAAATGAAATGGATCTTTATCTCTCTTGTTATGCACTGAAGCCAATATATTGCCAACTGTCTCTGCAGTCTTAGCTGATCTTTCAGTATCCTCTCGTTTTTTCTGGACAGTCGGCTTTTTTGGTTTTGACACTGTCCTCTTCTTGGATACTTGTCTTTTATCTCGTATTGTTGTATCTGGTGTATACTGATTATCTGGATCAAGTGTTGAAAGGACAAGATGTGCCTCAAATGCTGTACTTTTTAGAAAGAAAATTGCCGGTTTTCCAGCACTTTCGAAAAGAATCCTTATTGGATTACCTACAATGTCAGCGAATGCCAGTATTGCTCGCAACTCTTTCAAGCAGAATGTCAAACAGGTAGCTTTTTCAATTTGGTAAGATGTGAATTCACCAATTGCCAGGGCTAGTTGGGTTCTAGTTGCATTTGCAATACCTATAATGATAGATATTAAAAAGGATCAGTAGGATAGTAAAAATAAAATAATAACTTATAATAATTACTTACTAGATGTATCATCGATGTAATTTCTCATCAATATTTTGTCAGCAGTAACGTCAAGTGTTATTTCAATGAGGTTCTGCTGAAAATTGTGCAAAGCATTTCCTAGAATACTTGGATGTGCAATGATTTTGTTGGAGGCTGTGTCTGTATTATAAGAGGCCTGAGGAATAAATTATTTGTTTGATATTCATTAGTATAATGATGATAATAGTCTTCAATACATGTTTATTAGGAAAAAAAAAAAAAGATTAGTCATGTAAATATTGATGAATACCTGCAGAGCTTCACAGTCAATGATGGGCAACAAAAACCTTTTGATAACGCTGTTTTTGTATTTCAAGATTATCATCAGTTTAATAGCATTTGGATCTAATTTAATTTGGCAGGTTTCAATCAATTTATCCAAAACTCCAGGTGTCTTGAATACAGCCATTGCAGCCTAGATGCGCGGAGTAGAGTAGAAAATTAATCGCTGGCGAGAGATTAGAGTTGTTTTTCTTTCATTGTGAAAAATAAATAATATTCATCAGTAATTTACCCGCATGGGAACTTTGCACTTGAGGGCATCATCCTCACTGAGATTTCCATAATTATAATATGTGAAAAAATGCTCTCCAAATGTGAAATCACAGTAGGCTGAATTAGCCATGCTCACTGAACGAAATGACAGACTTCTCTCCTGTGGCATAACATACATTTCCTCTCCAATTTTTGCTAAAGCATGGAAAGCTCTTGCCAAAACTAGAACAAGTGATAAAATATTAATTTCCACAATTTTCATTCTTAACCTATTGCAATGCCACACGTACCTTTGACATTCGCACACGGTATCACACATTTCATTATTCTCAATGGAATCAATAATTTGCCACACAATTCGATGATGTTTTTTAGTTTTAAAAATATGTTTAATTTTATGAAAATGTTTTTCTGTGTCACTGGAAACTGCTGGAAAGTCTGTGTAGTCACACTTTCCCGCTCTTTCAGTGGCTATACACCACCCCCGCCTACATATGTATATATACTGTCGCGCACAGAATTAATAATAATAATAATAATAATAATATTGGCAAGTGTCATGGCCGACAAACAACTGTCCACTTCACTTATTATACTATTCATATTCTTTTTCATCACTTAACATATGTAATACGCTACGTTTTACATCTAAAAAAAGAGGAACAAGTTGAACAACATAGGCAGATGAAAAAATTTACCACTGTATTTTCGTAAAATAATGAAAACAACAACTGAGCAGGTGAGCATGAATATGTTGCCATGTATCCTCTTATCAAAGCGTCATGAATTTTATATATAGCAGGATATATTTATAGAGATTAATAAATGACAGTCAGAATGAAGCCATTCCTAAGGATACTCCACATCAAGTTTCAAACACCGCTGAATGTATTGTGACCAGTATTTTTGCTATGATTTTCCTGGCGTATTGCATTCAAATTGTCCACAAGGATAATTTACTCAAAAGTGCAATCCAAGTTGGTAAGTCAAATTTTCACAATTTTGGGTTAATTGATTTTTTAACTCTTCATTTTGTTTTTCTAGTTATAATGACGTCGGTTTTCTACATGATGATGGCGATTTGTGGAATAATAATACGAGTATGCAATTTCTTTGCGGAAATTCAATCGATTGAAACGCATTACGATAATCGAATCACAAATCTGTTGAAAGCCACATTTGAAATGAATGGACAATCTTTATTTATAATGTTCTTTTGTTTGATGATTTTGAGTGTGAGTTTAGAATAATGCTAATTAATTTCATAGAATGAAATTTTTGGACTTGAATGAAAATGAACTTGTTTTTTATTTATTTTTTTCAGGTCTATTCTGTGAAGGAAGGTAACCCCGTAGTGTTAACGTGGACGCATGGACCACTCGCATGTTTTTTAGCCTTTATACTGTCTTATATTTTGATCTATGTTGTTGGCCTAGTACGTTGAGATAATGATTTATTTATCAATTGGGTATGAATTTGATCAGACAAACTCATGGAATTTTATCATTTTTTCTTGCAGAATGAAACTAATTACACGACTGCCCGGACAATTCGTTCGATGGCAGGTGTTGATTATGGAGGAGGAATGGCATTCAGTTATTTTTACGGATACTTGAGAATTGTTTTGCCAGGTAGGAACTTGATCAAGTTTTTCTGGGATATTATTTTGGTGAATAGAACGGTGGCAGAAATTAATACAATCATGACACTGCAATGTGACAGGGCTACGTAAAAAAATGGAGCTTTATGAAGCAGAACAAGGTGTTACCATACCTGTTAAGAAAATGTTTGTACTTATCCCAAAGTCCGGGCACATACCACCGGATCTTAGTGATGCCTCGTATCAATGGCTCGAAGGGACAACGGTCAGTGATATTCAAAAGTTAACACATTGACATTCCAAAAATAATAATTATTTTCTTTCTATCCAGAGTTTGGAACACATTGTACAAGATAGAGCTGGCGTGAAAAGGCGGAATTACAAAAACACTGTTTACAAAATTCATCCCAATGGTCAAGAGAAAGGTCATCGTCCAATTTACGTGACAACGGAGGGTGCAACGCCGATGTTAACTTTTTGGGAGATATTAATGCATGATCATAAACAAACTAGTGAGTTAAAAGATGTATGTATTTTTCTTTTCTCTTCTTTTTTTTTTTGTTTTTCATGTTGCAGAAACTTTCAAGCAAAATAGGATGCAAATTGTTGCTTCATTTTATAAGACTCTAGACGAGTTGATTGACAATGATCCTGAGTGTCGAGATGTTTGTGAATTAGTGTATTACAATGGTATTTACAAGAAAATTTTTGATACTACATCTAATATAAAGGAGTGCTGAAAAATGATAATTCTCCTTTATATTTCAGATTATGAAAAAGGAAAGAAAATAAACGTGGCAGAAATACTTGTTAGGAGAATCCAAGCAGAAGCTCCGTTGTCGTAATCGGCTTCTACATTTAGATTTATTGGAACGATGCCCTAGAATGTCCATTTTTTTTACTATTCATTACATTTTGTACTCGCCTATTCTTTTTTGTAATAAAAACATTAAAAGAAGGAAAGGATAATTCAATAGATTCGCAGAATCTTAAATGAAAAGAACCTATATTATTTGATAAGAAGTCACGTATAACACGTGTTCTTTTTTCTTTATTTTTCATTATTATCATTTCATTTTTTTTTTTTCATTCTGAATTGTTTGATAATGACACAGTGAGCAGAGTGTCTTCAAAACACGAGAAAACTGATTGCCCTTACTTCACCCATGCATGTTTCATTCATCCAAAGTCCTGTTACAAGTTTTGCTTATATATCCTTTATGGATGAGCTAGAATGGATTTTGTCAATTTCTGCGATTGATAAAAACTAGTTTATGATCAGAGCATACAATGTAGGTAGATTACAAAAACAATATTAAAATGGAATAATTAATTTTTATATTCTGTCTTTTAATTTTTCATCCTTTATTCCGTTTGATTGTTCTAAATTTTCCATCCTTTTTTATTGCATTCTGTTTTGTTTATAAAAATTGAATTAATTAATTTCCATGGAAAATTTGTTATTGTGTATTCATGGATGATGGGTGTAATTTCATATCACCGAAAATATTTATTTGAACTAAGGAGAATAAAAAGCAAATTATTTTGACTCATATTATTTTTAGAATTTATTCCATGAAGTGTAAAGTTTTTAAAGATCACTTGTGAGTCAACGTGAGTATGATGAAGAGTGCTGCTATTTTTACTAGAGTATTGATAAAATAAGAAGTTGTTTGATAAAAAACAATTAAATTCTCCTAACAAAATTGAATGCATGCACAGAATGCATATTCTTTCTATTGACATAATGAACATTTGCGTGTCCAGCCACCTGCGTGTGAGATCAATACTGTGGGAGAAACGATGAAAATAATAATATTTATATAAATATACAAGATATGAAGTCATAATTATCATGAGTAGTGCAACAATTCAAAGTACAAAAAAAAAGTTGACAGTCCTTGTTGCTTTTTATTGATAATCATCGTTAAACCTAATTGAAAAATATTTTGTTAAATAAGTACGTAGGTTGTCACTGGAAGCACACAAGATATGATTTCATAATGCGAAATAATAACAAAAATTGAGGGAAAAAAAAACAATAAAAAAGTTTAAGAAACGAAATGAATTTAAATGAATTGTTGAACAACGTTGATTAAACGTCTCTCATTATTTGTGCTTTTATAATTTAAAAAGAAATTACCAGCAATCGAGAGAATATAAAAGAGTACTTAAAAGGAAAAATTCTAACGAGCCTCTAGTTTAAACATAATAAAAGAATTATAACATTAACAATATCACACACATACACCTTGGTACATGTTCAACTTAATTTCCCACTGTTTAATTTTTTTGTTTATCATTATCAATTATTGACTTGACGATATGTGTGTTATTTAATTATCCTTAATAATCACAACAGTTGAAAGTGCATTGTATAAGAGCAAAAAAATTATAATAAAGTATTAAATTTAATTGACCACTCAGTCGCCTAGATAAATTAAAAACAACTAGTACATCATTCCAAATCAGGTACATCATTTACATTATTAATTTAATTAATTTTCTTGCTTGTTTGTTAAAACGTTCAAGTTATGATGAACATTAGCCACTTTATGAATGCACTCATCTGTTTATATATTTTCTTCAAGTCAATTTTACTATGAGATGATGATGATGATGATGATGATGATGATGATAATGATGATGATGATATTTCAGCCATTGTGAATTATATTATTAAACAACCATTGTATTTCGGTGACCACGACACGCAAATATTATCATTATTTTTATTACGCTTTGTTCAATCTCTTCTTCTTCTTCTTCTTTAATAAATTGTTTTGTTTCATAATAAATCATAATGTTTGCACGTAGTTGTTTATTTAATTAATAAGCATATTAGTTGTTTTTTTTATGCTTCCCGAAGATGAATAATACTTTTCTGAAAAATAAAAGAGAATTGAGTATGTCTGAAAAATATGGCTACTCGGAAGCACAAATGTTTTATAGGAAGAAATCAATTGAGAATTGATAAAAATATCTAAACATTAATGATTTCTTGTTATTTATAATTGTAGAACTGCTCCGAATGACTAGCCAGCGGTGATACGCTCTTTTTCTATCCATTGGGAAAAAAAAATATACATGTATATATATATATTTTTTTTGTCCATTTTCATCATTTTTATATCACGAATACGCAACGCAAGGTATATACAATTTTGGGGTTTCTTGGGATTAAACAGAAAATATTTATCAATTTAATGATAATGCAAAATGATTTTTTACCTTGAATCAACAATCAAGACTGTTGAGCAATGGATACTGATGAAATTATAATGAAACATGCTTGTTGGAAGTAAGTGACGTGTCTTTTGTTGGAAAATTGTTCTTGTCATGGATATTGAAAGAATTGAAAGATGAAAAATGAAAAATGAGAAAAGAATAATAATAAAAAGATTTTTAAGCTTCAGTAGACGCAACAAGTGATCCTTTTGGGGTGTAGGCAGTAGCATTTGGATCGAGATTTGAAACTGTACAGCCAGGACATGGACTGTCAGTCGCTGCTCCAAGTTTTGTACTGCCAACACGTACATCATTACTCAATCGTAGCTTTGACGTAGAGCATGTGGATGTCTGTCCAAATGTATCCTGCGGCATAACAGCAAGATCCTGGGCTATTTTAGCCTTCAACATTTCAATTTCCTTCTCCTGCGATCTAATGAGATTCTCACGTATCTCAAGCTGTCGTTTAGCTTCACCAAGCGCCGAGAATAAATCCAACTTAATTCTTGTTTCAGCACTGAGACTATTCTCAAGATGTATATTTTTATCCTGTAATGCACTCAATGCACCAATTATAATTTCAGTCTCACCGTGACTGTCTTTACAATGATTTAACTCTTTTTCAAGTGTCAAATATCTCTCATCTTTGGCTTTAAGCTCACGTCTTAGACTCTTGAGTTCCTGTTCCATTTGTGCGCGGCGTGTTTTACATGCATCTGTACATTCCTGTCTTATTAAAGGTGGTGGTGGTGGCGGTATAGATGACCTGGCTTCCTCAGCCACTCTCCTAGCCCGTCTCTCCGAAACAAGTGAGGCTTCACACGCTGTTCTCTGTCTACGCTCTTCAGCTATTTTTCTCTCAAGCGAAGACATTGTTTGTTTATCCAACTGTCTAGCAGTCATTAAATTTTGAAGTTTGCCCTGCAGTTGATCATTGTCATGTTGTAACTGCTGTATGTCACCCTTTGACTGTCTCTCACTACTTAAAAGTGTATTTACTTGTGAACGCAATTCTTGCTCCATTTGTCTACTCGATTGTAAATCACTTTTTAATTTTTTTATATCTGACTCCAATTTACGACATATTAATAACCTTTGACAATACTCGTCCTGCTGCTGTTGCTGCTGCTGCTGCTGCTGCTGCTTGTGCTGCTGTTGCTGTTCGGCATCGGATAATACATTTTTTCCTTGTCTACCTTTACGCTCACGTTGATTATTTACTCCATTTGAATCTCGATTTTCCTTTATACTATTATTATTATTCCATTTGCCACAATTAGCTGTACCATTAGATTGTGCTTTAACCGACGAATGTGCTGTATTACATTTTGCAGTCTTATCCTTTTCAATTTCATTAGCATCATAATCATTGACTGATGTTATGCGTTCAATAAATTGTGCATCATTCTGCGATAAACTTGTACCATTACTATGCACAAATCTCTTATCATTTTTCTCCGACGATGAAAATGATGAGGATTGGGCCGAATTGTGTTTCTGTTGGTCCTCCTGTTTTTCACTCTTATCCAGGGATTTTCTGTGATTATTCTTCGTCGTTATACTTTGTGATTGTAATTGATGAACTGTTTGCATATGAGATGTATCATTCGAAATGTTGCCGTTTTGTAGACTTGTTTCTGCTGAACATGTACCCCCATTCCCTGTGCCAAGATAAAATAATAATTAGCACACTTTTATTAGCCAATTTTTCATTTTATTGTCATTTTTTATTTTCTATTATACTCTACCTCTACTCTTTTCCGGGCTTGGATTATACTGCGTGTTTTGCCTGTTTGGCTGTGACTTGGAATTTATTTCGGCAGTTATAAGCGGCGGCTGTAACTGCGACTGTAGTTGTGTTGTACCTGCCGTCTGCTGCTCAACCGGCAGTGCTTGTTGAAGTAACTGCAGGTAAAATTCATTCTCCTTGGATACGTCTTTCTGCTTCCTCTGGATAATTATAATTTTTTTTCTTCAATTATAATACATCAATGAAGAAGCAACAAACTGCACCTCCAACTTACCTGTCTCATTCTGTAGCCAACGTAGCTTTTGAAACCAAAGCCCAGTGTAACAACAGGATAACCAATGCTAGAAACAAAATTTTTTAGTCATTCAAATATTATTATTATTATTATTATTATTATTATTATTATTACCAGTGTGCTGCAAATGGCCTGCAAAGATCTAAATGAAACGGCATATGACGTAAATCTCGCAATCTTACTACAGCCTCTATATAGAGAAATAGTAGCCACAGCATCACAGTTGGTAGACACACGCCTTTATCTGAAAAATGTCAGATATTTTACCTTAACAGAACAATGATAACAATTATTATTATCATTATTAAAATTTTACCTGTGTGCCAAACGTACTGAACCCAAACGTACGTACTGGCAGCAAAGAATAACCAGTGTACAGGGATAAAAAAGAAGCAAATCATATCGGATGTAAGTGCGATACAAATGAAGAATACTGAAAAGGCCTGTAAAAGATAATTAATTTGATTTAATAATTTCTCAACAATTGATGATGATGAATCTGATACTGTTACTTTGTTATATTTTTATATAGACGAGACGAGTGTTGAAAAAATGTACATGCAATCACTCTAGTGCATCTAGTACAACGATGCTGTGAATAGATAGGGGGCCTAAGATCACATGGGTCAGCCAATGCACTTAAAAAGAGTAATCTATTAAAAGATATTGTCAATGTGTTGAAAAAAACTTACCAAGCCTTGGTATTTAAATGAATCGTAAACACTTCTCAAGAGAAGCCAGAATGGCCACAGGAATTCAAAACGAAACTCTAAAATGAAATCTGCTAAAATCACCATGGCCCATAGCATGAGAAACTTGAGATACAGGAGTGTACTGCAACAGAAAAGTTTTTATCAAATAATGATGAAAATTTTGTTGGTTATAATTGTGACTTTGAATGAATGAATGAATAAAGAGCCATTGTAACTCACTTTCCGTATATTCCTTCAGTAATTTTGTTACGTTTCAAGGGCCTACGGAGCTTTCCGCACTCGGCATTTCTTCTCTTCATATTCCTCGAGACTTTTTTTTACAACCCTACTAGGTACCCAGCGTGACGGTCTTCAGAGACTCTGAAAAAACACGACGGCCAATCAACACACACTGCTAAGTTCAACTTTTTAGTTTTTACACAAGAGGATGAAAATATATCTTTTCCAATGATATAATATAATAAAAAGTAAATAAAAGAAAAACGACGAAAATTCTTTATTTTTTGCACCTTTCGAGCCAAAGGAAATTGATGAGATACGACACTTTGAATTATCCGTTCGAATTCGTGTCGTTCGTTCGTTGCTCGTTTGATGATTACACAGCAAATTATCGATCTTCCCCGTGAATATTAAACTCCACTTGTTGACAAAAATTATCCAAATTATGCTGACTTGATGATATAGAAGAAAATGAAAAAACAACAACAACAACAACAACAACAACAACTGTGAGTTAGTGTCTGCTCTCTCACTCAGTGTGGTACCATGTATCTCTTTTGTTGTCATTCGTCTGAGGACAGATTGGAGGTCTCACAGCGATTCACCGAGCAGCTGATTGGTCCATCCTGAGACATGGCGCTTAATAAACTTATAACGATCCACATTAATATGCTCCTATTTGTATTAATTAAGTACACTCAATACCACAAAATAATCATTATAATTCAAGTATCCAAAATATTTCATTCACTGAAGACACAAGATTCACTCAGACATCAGAGTGATTTACGTTTCTTTCTCGTGTTTATTTTTCAACAATATAATTCTGCATGGGAGCACATAAATTGCGCACACACGTGTTTTATACTTGCTTCTTCATGATTAAATGATTTTTTAACAGCTTGTCAGGATGTTATCCACTTATGTGACTCCGTTAAACACATCAAAATATTCCACCTGATTCACAAATACCCTCAAAACACGTCTAGTACACGCTCACAAGCTCACACCAACTACTCAATTAGCCTCTGTTTCAATACTATACGTTAAAAACCTCCGGGTCTTCATCGATCGTACGAATATTCTCTGTCGTTCTCGTTCCTGGTAGTTCCGTTGTTTCGATATGGCGCCGCCAATGGCGTCAATTTCTCTCTCTCTCTCTTTCTCTTTCTTTGTTGCTCTGTATCATTCGTAGATATATATATATATATATGTGTGTGTGTGGTGTGTGTGGTGTGTGCATTACCCCCTCTGTGAGAGGGAGAGAGGAGAGACACCAGCTGCGCCAGCTAAAACACTACTCGCTGCTCTATCTGCGCACACCATACACCAGTGTCACTGTAAGCTGTGAGATAAATAAGGTACAAGTTGCATTTTTCTGTACAGATAATTTGTAAAATGTACAGCAACAATTTCATTTCATCAAGAAGCCTTGGAGAATTATTGGAGAATTCTTCATATCCACTTTTTTTTTTTCCTTCTTTCGTTTTGCATTGAAAATAAATTTTCCAACTCTACACTTCCCGCCAATTTCATTGCCCCGGCAAATGGAATTGATTGTTGTTTAGTGTCCAATGAAGAGGTTCATTGCAATACAATTCATACAAGGCAATTTTTCTCACATGGAAAAATGTATTATCACGATACTATACTATAAATAGAGACTGCAAAATCATGTGGAATTGAACCAAGGGGCTGAAATGCCCCCACAGCAACAGGGACCAACGCCAAATGTTGAAAATAGCCCATGTACATTAATATAAATGTAGCATTCGTAGTCTGACAAATAATTGGTAAATTTCCATAAACATCAAGATTTGTCATTAATAAGAACATGAATCATTTAGTGACGAAAGGATACTTCATGCAATTGTCTCGGAAAATCGTAACTTAATAAAGAAAACTCCAATAAATAATCATACGTATAATGTCCATTTAATCAACTTATATTGCACTCATAACTTTCAATGAAAAATATCAAGTGAGCATATTAATGAACGAAAATCAGAAAGATTTTCATGACTGACAATTAAATTTCTTATTGCGTTACATTGTTGTTATCTATTCGCACGTTTTTTTTTTCGTACAGAAGGTATAGACTGAAGAAAACTTTGCATAAAACTTATATCAATATGGTACAACTCGATGATGAGATTTTCGTAATTTTGTCAATTTTATATTATGTAATTATCAACACAATACATAATCACAGTTAATACCCGAGAAAAGTTCATCACATGTCCATTTCAAACAGCTCGGAAGTCTCCTCAATCACTGGAATGTCTGAAATAAAAGAAAATATAAATGCATCAATAACTCATTTTTGGAAAAAACGATTAAAAAAATGACTTATTACCCTTTACCGCTTCACTACTGAATTATTGTAAACATGATTTTTTTTTATTTGTTGAGTTTTTCATTTTTTTTTATTCAGTGACTAAATTCGTCAAATATTTACTAACCGTTGGTTATCTTACTGCCGACATTCAATATTGGAGACGTAATAGCTGGTGTACTTTTCAAGAGATCAGCTGGAATTAATGGTGCATTTGTAGGTGAAGTCCTCGAAATTGGTGAATTTCTGAGATTCATGAGAAAGGCCCGTTCATAGACAATCCGAGTACCTGTGTTGAAAAAGAACATGTAATGATAATCGCGACCGCAAATGCTATATATCGATTGTCAATACGTCATATGTCCGATTCACAAGTTTTTCTTATCGTCTACTTAACCAGATAGTGCAATTGTTCAAATCCAACGTATCAGACTTATTTATAACTATCATCAAACCATTTGTTGTCTCTTTTGCTTTTCTTCAGTGAATAGTAATTAAGAGGGAGAACATAGTTAATATAAGTGACTTCAAGATGAATGCATTTGGATAACCAATCGCTAACAAGTTGAATATTATACTCCCCTCATTTAGACTCCGCAGTAGAGTAGGTGCACCTTATCTATAATATTTGCCATGAGTTTACCATGTTCATTGTTCGGAATATACACTTGCCGTCATGTAAATTTGGGAATGTAAGAACTTGAGTAAACGATAAATTCAACTAAATAGATTAATCTACATTTTTTATTTAAAAAATGAACTGAAAAATGAAATTCTGTTTTATTGAATAATGACAATAATAATAAAACTAATTGAAAAACAAATAAACACTTGGAGTACTGTACAACAGTGAATAAAAATTTACATTATGTACAACGCCGCGAGAGCACACGCGCTAAACTTATCTCGAAGGTCCCCGCCGCCGGCTACGTGTTGAACTGCCGATAAATAACGTTTATACTGATTATGTGAAACGCGACAACTCACAAAACCAATTGTATTGGGTATAATGTAGTGTGATGCTGCCGACTCAATTTAGCTGTATACCAACATCAATAATTAAGTCTTGCTTTACTCAAACATTAACAGTACGTTTATAGTTTCCTAGAAATTGTCATTACAAGTGGCTTCATTATATCAACAGATAATAATTAATCCATTGGAGGATAGTAAGTTTATAAAGGTTTATTGGCAATGCAATTATAATCTTGTAAATTGAATGATTAACTGACCTCCAGGTGTAGTTGAATAAATGGTTCCTCCAGGAGTGGAGGAGTAATCAATTGGCATTTGATTGGGATCATGAACAACAATCCTTTTCAATGGTATATTTTGACTTTGTGTAGCCTGCCTTGCAATTGGTGAAGCTGACATTATTATTTCTATTCACTTTTAATAGTTTTTTTATTATGTGACAATAATTCGTAAATATAAGAAAAAGAAAAAGAAAAACCGGAGGAAACAGAATTCGTCGTCGAATATTATTATCACAAAGAGTAGTGCTGCATGCTGTTATTACTGCAACCAAAGCTTCACTGTCGTTGAGGAGAGCACAATATGTAGAGTACAACGGATACGTTGCCAGTGTGAGGCGATAGAGGGAAAGAATTTAAAAAAAAACAAAATAGAAGAAACTGAGAGCACCTCCCACACACACACACACACACACACACACGCACATATACACATGTGTTTGCGTTTTGAATCATGCGTGTTCACACTGCGCAATTTAACGCCGTACATAGACATAACAATGAAATATTTTTAAAAAATGTATATATACATATAACAGAGAAAAATTAATTTCCCGATTGAATCAAATATTTACAAAAGATTAAATGTTCTGAATGATCACTTTTCGCGTGAAACATTCATCGTTTTGTCTTTTATGTATACATATATACACTACTACTGGGTGAGGAATGCAGAGTGGTTGGATCTTTTTAGCTTCCAAGTTTTTTTTCAATTTTATCTTAGCATTGGAAAACTTGAAGTATATTTTATAACTATATATTTGTCGAGAAATATTTAACGCAGATAATTTTACAATTTTCATTTATTAACAAAGTTTCAAGAGGAGATTGGCTATTAATTAATATATGAATATATATATTTTTTAATTTCAACACGAAATTATATATAAATATATATGAAAAGTTGTTAAAAATGTTATTTTGCGGCGGTTGTTTTTATTATATATAATTGTGTATAAGTCAAGTTATGCCGCAAAGATGGCGCTCGTAGAATATTCTAAGAATCTTGGCGTTTGTAACCAACGTTTGACAGTAATGTATGTGTATACATGCGTTCATACATGCATATATATGTACATACAAAGTCACTTTTTAGTGTAAATCTGGGAATATAAATGGAAATTCGAGGACTGATGACAGGTGGGAAAACCAACATGTGCATTTATTTGAAATCATTACGCCTGCAGAAATGAGGATGAAGTAAGTTAATTTTGAAAAAAATGTACAAAAATTAGTAACATTAAAATAATCCATATATATAATATGTTGGCTTATCTTGCATTACACATTTTGCTGGTGGTTTATTCTACATCCCGCCCGCTCCAGGAAGTATGATAATTACCCCTATGGTGCAATTCAATGCCTCGATTAAGTTTCCCTGGACTGTTGATAAAAAATAATGACAGACCGCCAATAGCAGGCGCGTTATATTTCACTGTTAATTTATGCCGAGTGTGTGGTGTAGGGTTGTACGGTTGTATGCATGGTTGATGCATGACTATTATCGAGGCTTTGCATATTCTTTCTCATTTCGTTGGATTTATTTCAGAAGAAGCAACATCTGTTATGCTAATAGTCGATCTATCAGTCGGACGAGGTGGGACAATTGTTAATCCGTCGAAGAGCTCATCGACATTTCGTCGCACCGACCAACTCTCGAGTCACTGGAAAAAGTTCTCGGATAGAGCATCATCGCATATTGGAGAAAATATTGGGTGAGTTGTATAATTTTCAACAACTGGAATGAATTGTCATTTTGTTGTTTATTTATTTATTTATTTATTTATATTTATTATAGTTAGGAGAATAGCAGATAGGAAATGATAAAAATGAAGAAAGAGAAAGTTAAGGAAATGAGAAAGAAAAATAGTCTTGGATTGTTGGTGTTTGTTCAATGCCTTGTAAATTGCCTTGGATCGTACAATGGCTGGAATACAGAATCTTTTCCACAACCTTTGTGCCCCAGTCTCTTTCCACATGTTTTCACCAGTTATACTCCACGAGGCAATTTAACATACGGTATATTCACAAAAAAGCCCTACGTTATAGGAATAAAAGACTGTGTCGATACATGTTGTTCAGAGGCCAATTGTCACGTAGCGTTGATGCATAATAATACTTGTTATCATGTGCAATGTCGGAGCTCCAAAATGTGTACACCCCTTTATCGAGCAGAATTATCAAGCCTGACTGATCCCCCGAGCATGGTATTAGTGAAACCCGTTGAAGATGATGAAGATATAAATTGGAGTGATTTACTCGATGAAATGAATTCGTCGCCACTATTGATTCAATCTCCTGCCAGGGATCACATTATATTTCGTTCAGTAACATGTCTAGACAGAACGGAATGTCAAGAGAATGAAGTTTGTGTAAAGCATGAAAAAAATGATGATGGCATTTGTGAATGTGCAATAGGATTCAAACGAAATATTGCCGACATTTGCAGCAATGATGAATCAATGGTGGATTCAATAAATCCAGTGGATTTGTCAGTAAATGTTGAACATCCATCGATGTTAAAAGTATCATCATCATTAATGCCCGAGGAAACAAAACCACCACTTAAACAATTAATAGTTTCTGCTGTTTCCAAAGAAGTTCGTTTACCTGAAAATGCAGTAACACTATCGGCATTTACTGTACCTGCTGAACAGGGTAATGAACATTATAATTATGCATGGAGTCTGTTAAGTCAACCTCAAGGCCATACCGGAACTATGATAGACCAGAATAGATCGACAGTTAAGCTTAGTAATTTATCAGAGGGTTTGTACAGATTTTTAGTGACAGTAAATAGTCCAACAGCCTATGGAAAAGCTTATGCTAATGTGAGTGTTCTCCCACCCAAGAGAGTTAATCAGCCACCAATAGCCATTGTTTCACCGGCCTCTCAGATTGTCAAATTACCAAATACCGGTGCTGTTCTCGATGCATCAGCAAGTAAAGATGACGACAAAATAATATCTTATCATTGGGAGCTTCAGCAGGGACCAATAGGCTATCAAGCAAATCTAGTCGATACACCTACATTGCAACTTGACAATTTAATAGCTGGTAATTACACATTTAAATTGACTGTTGAGGATTCTGATAACATTGCCAATTCAACATTTGCCAATATCACGGTACTTAAAGTCACCGATTATCCTCCAAGTGCAAATGCTGGTCAAGACATAATAATTTATCTACCTCAAAATACATTAACACTAAATGGAAATTTAAGTACTGATGACAGAGGAATAGCAAATTGGGAGTGGACAAAAAGTCCATCGGATCAGAATAAAGCTGTTGATATGCAAAATACGAGAACTCCATACTTGCAATTGTCAAATCTTGAGGAGGGCATGTATACATTTGTTCTCAAAGTCACCGATGATTCTGAACAATCATCTACCGCTGAAGTTCATGTTTTTGTCAAGCCACCTACAAATAAACCCCCAAAAGCTGATGCTGGTGAAGATATAACGATTGCCCTGCCTGAGACTCAAGTATTATTGAATGGTAGCAAGAGTATGGATGATATTAAAATAGTCTCCTATCATTGGCAACAACTCAATGGTCCTAGTAGAGTGCTATTTTTAGCTGCCAATGAGTCTATAACAAATGTCACCAAATTAACAAAAGGAGATTATAATTTTAAATTGACTGTTATTGATGACAATGGTAATAAAGACTCGGATATTGTTAAAGTCAGAGTAACGCAAAATAAAAATGCACCGCCAAAGGCAAATGCCGGTGGTGATCAAGTTATTGTGGCACCCATTAATGCTTTAATTATCAATGGATCACAATCGACTGATGATTTAATGATTGGAAAGTGGCACTGGACGCGGGATCCAACGAGTTTAGCCATTGGAAATATTATCGAAGGCACTGATGATTCACCAGTTCTCATGATCACAGGCATCCTACCAGGTCGCTATGTATTCAAGTTAAAAGTCAC
The DNA here is from genome assembly GCF_001412515.2 of Diachasma alloeum. Taxonomy (NCBI): domain Eukaryota; kingdom Metazoa; phylum Arthropoda; class Insecta; order Hymenoptera; family Braconidae; genus Diachasma; species Diachasma alloeum. The sequence continues at coordinate 62,244 of NW_021681298.1, forward strand.
TGATGACGATGGTTTATTCTCCGAAGATACTGCTTCAGTTATTGTAAAACCAGATCCTCAACTTATTCATCTCGTAGAATTGACATTGAACATTGAGGCTCACTCATTGACTGAATCCCAGAAGGATTCTCTAGTATTGAAGCTACAAATGCTGTTGACAGATGAAGCTGTCATTGTAATAAGAGATGTCAAAGCAGAACAGCGAACTGGACGTGCTCGATTGGTCTTTTATGTTCAAGAAAAAGGCAAGAAAATTTGGATACCAGGAGTTGAAGTTGTACAGCGGTTGAAAGAGAAATTGTGGCAAGATTCGGGACTACTTCAATTGTCTGTTGCATCAATTGATACTGCTATTTGTCAGAATAATTGTTCGGGGCATGGAGTATGTGATGAAGAATCCAGACAGTGCCTTTGTCAGGCTTTTTGGATGCAAAATCTTATCCAAAAGTATTTTGGAAATGGCGAATCCAACTGCGGTAATTTTTTAATAATTTACATTTTTTTCCCCTCTTTATTTATTATTCATTATTTATTAAAAACAATGACAGATTGGAGTATTCTCTACGTGATAATTGCCCTCATGTCTCTGATGGTCTGCTGGGTAGGCTTAGCCTGGGGAATCGTATGCCTGTGCCATCGAATTTGCATGGGTAAACGACATTCACGACCAAAAAAGAAGCCAGCACGTTACTCACTTCTGCAACCAGAGCCAGAGGATGATGGCAGTGCATGTACGTTTAGCATGGACCATGGATTTTATACATTTCGAGATACTAAAATCCAATAACTATTTCTTGTTCTTGGGGGCAAAAAAAAAACAAACAAACAATTTGTTACTTTTTAGAAAATATATGTAGATATCATGAAATAGCGTGAAACGATCAGACTACTTATGTTAATGTGCAGACGGTCTTCTTCCAGTTTCCACCCACAAAATGGTATTATCAGAATCTGATACCGACTCTGACGATGTATTATTTGAACACCGAAAGAACAAAAATAATGGTAATATACACATAAGAAATGGAAAGAGTCGAAATGGTTTTATCAAAAGTGGCTCATCCAGAATTAAAACATGAGGTAAATAATAAAATAATTCATCAATTTTTTTATTTTTTATTATTCATTAACAATTAATTTCACATGAACCATGTAACTATATATATATATATATGTATATATTAATAATTACAGAATTATTCAAATGGTTAATTACCTGAATGATGATACGCACATTTTGCGCGTTGAATAAGCCAAAAGAATCACAACTACTAGTCAGTCAATGGATGATATAAGACTACTCGTGACAGCATGATGGAATCGTGATAAACACACAATGGCTACTTATGCATAATTATTTAATGCAAGAAAATACAGAAAAACAAAACTCAAGTCTACAATAATTGTCAGTTGTAAGGCCATAATTTTTGGTGTAATTCATCGTATAATTTTGTCGCATAATATTCTGGGGTATGAGTATTTTATCAGATATTTTGTGTATTTCCAAAAAGCACATAATTGTGTGTATTTGTGATGAAAACAAAGCCTAAAAAATAATGTGCCCTTACATAATATCTTGAGAAGAGGGATTCACAGCTAAATTTGTTCCAGGTGTTGGAATTGATTGAGTAATATTAAGAAGATACGAGATTGTATATTTATAAAAATATGACTTTGACAATTGTACAATAGTATCGATTATTAATGAGGCCAATGTTTAGTGACGCTTATGTGACGAGAGGTACATTTTCACTGATGCAAGTAATTAATTTTCAAAAAAGTTAAGTTTCTAGTCAGAAAAACGTGATTTTTTTTTTACATGTTGATTTTCATCCAAATATTCACTGTAGGGTGTATAAGACGATAATTTTGGAACACGAAATGAAAGGACTGCCTTTTCATAATAATCCGACACCAACTCAATATTATTAATCACGGTTGTCAGTAGATGGGCCCTCTCGACAATTGCACCTGATAAAAATTAAGGAAAATAACAATCAAATAATGTTAATCATTTAAAGATTAACTTAATTTGGGAGAATTTTTGTTTCATATTAAGTAATTACCGGCATTCTCAACGGCGAAACTTGTGAAATGCACGTGGAGGTGGTAAAAAGTTGGCTGATAATGAAAGAAGATTTTCAATTGTGACCTTGGTATTTTGTATTGCTCCTCAATGGCCTTGCAAGCACTTTCTTTGATATTCTTCAGTAATGGCAGATGAGTCTCATTCAATTCTCTGATTGAACGTATTCTTTGTCTCGTTATTGCTAATAAATACAGCGTTTGAATTTGATCATCCCATTTGAGGTCTTTTACCAATACAAAGCCTAGATCATTGTCTGCGTCATTATATATAACTCTGTCCTTTTCAGCTGTGCCATTTAAAATATTATCAACCCACTAAAAATTGCAAAATAAGAAATGGAATAAAATTTTTCAACTTCAATTTTTTTTTTTTTTTGTGAATTTCTGTCATATTCACCTGCAACGAAAATGGTTCTCTCAAAAGTCGCGGTAGAGTTACATTTTTATATAACTCTGGTGTCTCTTCAATTAAATAATACTCTGGTGGCATCCATTTTTCAATGTGCTTATTCGTTGCAGGATACGTTATTGTTACATTCAATCCTAAAACAAAGATTATTAGTATAATTAAAGAGCACAAATTTGAAATATCAATGAAGACTTGTTGAGACCATTGTGTTGTTTCATTGGGAACCAATCGTATCCACGATAAATATCATTACGATAGATCTTCTTTGAACTCGAATTACTATCGAAAAATCCTTCCTGCAAAATCTCTCGTTCCTCCGGGAATATCTTCTTTTCCAAAACAATTAGAGCATTTTCGCTGCGTCCCTTGAATAACCCTTGTACAGCAATTCGTTTATTCGTTGTATCATTTCGCAGTATATTTTTCACTTGAAAATTCGCAATATCTTGGAGGAATTCATCTACATCGTCAGCAGTATCATGTTTTTTCTCAATTTCATCTGGCGTATTTTCCACTTTTTGTTTTTTTTTAGGACAACACTCGGTGTCAAGATTTTCGCTTGCATTTTCCGCCATCTTCAAACACACTCTGATGTCACTATTTTATATACATATATATAGCAAGTCACAGCGCGTTTGTATTATATGTATGTACTATTGCTATCATAATGACGGTTGAGTGGTGCGAGCGTAAAATTAATCATTTGTCTGAATTAAATGATGACGAGGAGAAGAAACAAGTCATGGAAGAATTATTCATAAAATTATCAAGTTTGACGTCTATGGAGTTGGAAAATACCGCATGGAATGTGGATCTGGGCCGGCTTTTCAGTCAACTAACCTCAAATAGCAGGTATAATGACATGGCTCATTTGAACCCTCACTGTTATGTATATATACATATATATTTTATTTGATTTTTTTTTTTTATTAATTTTCAGCATTTATATTGAACAAGTTTGCAAAACTTTGACCATTTTATTTGGGGCTCTAGAGCCCGGGAACGTCCACAAACGTTATCCACTAGAGATATATGAGTACCTATCTCATCCATATTCAGATGTGAAAATTGTGGTCCTCAAAGAGCTCAATAAAATATCAAGTGATTGTGATCAAGTTGTTCACCTGACAAAAAATGACGTGAAACTAGTAATTCGATTGATTGAAACCATCGGAGATGAGGACCTCAAGGTTGCAATAATCGCAATGGACACGATAAAGAAAATGGCACGTATTCCGGAAGTCACCAATATTATTTATACCGGCAACATGTTGACAACATTTGCTCGACTCATTTCAAAAAATGATGTTACAACGTTCCGAGTTTATGAGGTCATTGTCGACATTGCCAAATCATCAAAAGAGGCTCTAGAAGTATCCATAAATTCCGGCTTTTTGACTAGTCTCCTGCAAGTTTTGGATTCCGATGATGTATTGCTCCAATTGAATGCTCTAGAAGCAATGACAGAATTAGCCAGCACCGAAGGGGGTCTCAATTATATCGAGGAAAGAGACGTATTAAACAAGCTGACCGATCAAATAGCGAGAGCTAATGAAAATCCCCTTTCAAATGTACTCATTCCTGGATTGATGAAATTCTTCGGTTATGTTGCGAAAAATCGTCCCGACAAAATATTCTCCAAATACCCTATTGTCATTTACTCACTCTTTCAAGTTATTGAAGGTGATGATTTCGTTCTATTGGCTAATGCTTTGGATACACTTGGACACATAGCTCAGAGTGTTGAGGGAAAATATGCACTAGAATCACTCGGCGATGTTATGCCAAGAGTGATGGAAAGAATTGGTGGAATTATTGACAAACTTCCGACTGAATTGAGACTGAGAGGTTTAGAGAATCTGGTATTAATCATTCACATCGATAAATCCAAACAGGACAATAGGATTTTGTCTTTGACTAAATCTTGGTTTGACATGCTTCATGATGAACCCCTCAAGTTCATTGTCAATCTGTGTAAGCAACCGTTTGCTGATATAAGGTACTCCAGCATGCAAGTACTTCAAGAGATTGCTTCTCAAACGTGGGGCCAAGAATACACAGCTACTTTGCCTGGTTTGATTGAATTTTTGTTGGATCGAAGTGCTGAAACTTTTAGCAATTGCAAAAAAATCAAATATCAAATTGTTAAGAATCTTTGTGAAGCTACTTGCGATATTTTTGACAGTGCTACTCTACAGCAACTCCAATTATTCGTTCGACAAGGACCATTTTACGTTGATCTGGATGCAGAAGTTGTAACTGAATCAACATCGTGAAAATGTCATTTATTATTACCTCTATTATACTTTTGTAAATAAATCCAAGTTTTAAAAAACATTGAGTATTCTAAGAAAATAATTTATTCATACATGTGGTTAATAATAATAATAATAATAATAATAATAATAAGGGGAAAAAATTATTTATATCGTTTTCCAAATATCATGGGATGCTTCAATTTTTCCATTGGAAAAAAAATCTTACATATAAATTATTTTTTAATAATAATAATAAACTCAAGTTCATTGCATTCTTTTCTTCTTTTTGGGTGAAAGAATCTTGAGCATACTAACAATAGGCGCCTCAAATGATAGAGATACGGCGAAGGAAACAATGTAGGAAAGCACAACCTGCCCAATGAATGTAACTACCTGGAATTCAATAGAACAAATTAATCTTGGTCGAATGTCGGTAATGTTGGTAATCTTCTGTCAACTCACCACGGTATCTTTTCCCAAATGAAATGGTGAATCCAAATTCATTGCAGTTAATCGAATAATCATTGGATGAACTAAATAGGCACAATAAGTGACTCTACTGAAGGGATAGAGAATTGGCGCTGAAAGAATTTTATTCACCCATCCTGCAATAATAATTAAGCAGAAAAGAAAAAAAAATCAATGAATATCTTTATATGTATATAGGAGAATATGGACTCAACGTTTTTACCTCCATATCCGGTACTGCAAGCAACAACGATCCAAGCTAGACCTAGTGCCCATGCACTGTGACTCAATGAAGAATAAGCAGCGGCTGTGATTGGTGATAATTCAGCCTCGTACAATCCATAAAGTAAACTCAGCAAACATGCAGATGATAATAGCCAGCCGACAACAACTGTTGTTCTTGACATCTTGACTTTACAATCAGTCTTGAATAGAAAATATCCAATGGACATTCCAATGAGGTAAGGACCCAGTCTTGTCCATGGCTTATCATAAATTTTATCAAACAGTGCTAATGGGTCATCCGAGCTGGGCATGTGATTATTGACAAGTGCTATGTATCCTGTGGTAAGCCATGAGCTCACCATTAATGTAACCACTGAGAAAGCTGCTACTTTCAAATGGTTTGTTGCAATTACAAGGATTACCGCACCGACAATGTAAAATTGGGTATCGTCAGCTAGGTACCAACTCCAGAGCATGCACTAGAATGAAATTCAAATCAATTCAATGAACAACAATTAATAATGAAATAGCAATTTATTAATTACCATTTGATCAACGGGAAAAAGTGTATTAATGTAGAGTAAATTTCTCCACCAATAATTTGGACAATTTTCATGGTCAGGTGTAGGCGGTTCAAAAACAGAATTGGCATGGAACCACTTCATAGCAACCTCGACAACTCCCAAAACGTACATATACGGTGTAGTAAGCCGACAGAAACGATAAAGTAAAAGTCCAATAAACTTTAAAAATCCGGCAACGAATCCCCGAGTTCCTTGCGTCAGTTTATTCAGATCTCCCATGGCATTTGTTCGAAAAAATAAATAAGCAACTAGTAATCCACCCATGAAAAAGAATGTGTCCACACTGAATGCTCCATTGGTAATTGTCTGGAAGAGAAATCTCTTCTCAACAACTTTTCGATACTCCATATTATCCGAATATTTGAAGATAATAATGCAGGTATGTCCCAGGATAACCCAGCCCATGGAAATGGCTCTGAGCCCGTGAATTGTACTAATAGTGTCTCTACCGACTCCAGGATCACAGATTGTTTTCATGTTCTCGCGTACGGAGAATGACAGTAGCAATTCTTCACAAACATCTGAAAAATGAAAAATAAACTCATGCACATTGCACATCAATATAATAAGCAGAGGAGTCAATTTCTAAATTAAAAATAATAATTAAAAAAAAAACTAACTGAGTTGTTGAACGGTAGTCCCAATCGGTGGAATGCTCGTCTCATGATCATTATTATTGTTGACCGGAGTGACAACTATGGTCCCGACGGCATCTCCTAATACTGGAACAGGCATGTAGATCTTACCGTCAAATTCTACCTAACACAACATATAGTGTCACTAAACGTACTGACTAATGTTCTTTCTCAAGTCAGTTTGTCAGTTGTTTATGTTACTCATGTGTTATTTTTATCAAGTCGATTCATATTTTTTCCTTACCATTTGACTTTTTATGATGATCAAAATGATCATTTATACCTTGCTCCAATTTCGCATGTTTTTCCGAATCGTAAAAAACTGCCGCTCGTCTCTGAGTGACTTTGAAGGATAGATAGTAATCATAAGCTGTTCCAATTATCATCAAAATAACAACAAAGACTGTAGAACCACTACAGGAAATAGGTCAAACAATATTTCATTAACCGCAGAAATTTTCTCTATTGAGAATAAAAATTAACTTTTAATAAAATTACTCACAATAATGCCCAAAAGGTAGGATCTTGATAGATATCATAATAATTGTGCTGATCTCGAACTTTTTCTATAAATGAATGCTTCAAAGCGCTTTCACTCGCTGATAATTTTCCTATGGTAAACATGTCTTGAGCGGTGCAAGAAAAGGGAAGGCAGACTCCCAATTGAATTGTTCTTGTCTGGAAAATTAACAATACATTAGAATTCTTCATGATTTCTCACATTAATTTGAAATCCAATAATAATAATTGATTAAATTTTTCTCACAACTGGTGAAAGAATGCTGTCATTGATCGAGATTGTCATCATGAAGAATCCTAGTTTGTATGGAGGAGTATCTGGAACATTGTAAGATATATGACTTCCCGATAATCCTTTATTGATTCTTCTTTGGCTCTTTTTTGGTTCTTCATTGAATTCTTGCACTTCGTTGATTGATTCCACTGATACAAATTTTTCATTTTTCTTCGAATAATCGTATCCAATGTATTGACATTCTGTCGCAGATCCCATAAAGTACGAATTGCCCCAAAAGAAACCATTTGTGTACCTTCCTGATGCATCATCAGCTGCAATGTTAAATAAAAATTAATAAACTTTTATTCCACATTGATATGTGTGGGATGCCATATTGAATTGGGACGGAAATTATGACAACTTGAATTGGGGAAAGTCTTTCATGTCCGCCTGTAACAAGTGGGTCATCAGGGTCACATATTCCTCTGTTCATCTCATAGATTCTTGGAATAACCAGTTCTTGGAATTATGACAGAGTTGAAAAATTTTGACTGCGATTGAAATTTCGGTCGAGGACCCCCCCCCCCCACTTACTTTTACTTTCTCCAATGAAAGAGACAAATTTCACATAATTTCTCCACGTTATTATTACTATTATTATTATTGTGACCTTTACAATATTTGAATAACAACAATTTTTATTTCGTTGACAAAGGCAAATGAAAATTTGGGAAATTTCTTTGTTGTGCGATTGCTGCAAGGAATTATTCCAAATGATTGAACACATCGCGTAATAATCTACGTACAATCATATAATGTACTTCAACAAAGAGCTCCGCGTGCACTTTGGATGGAGCAAGGACTTTCTATTCGGGAAGTAAATAGTATTATCTAATAGCCAAGGGAGGAGGGTTACGGTTTGCCTGCAGGTCCTTGTTACTCTCTTTCTACCCCCTCCGACTCCTCGACGTAGTGCTTAATAACACGTTGTGTTACGTCAGTAACTACTGGGGGGATATTGCGAGATTTATCCTGTACTACCTATCACAACATATACCTGCACACCGTGTCACGTCAACGCCCCTTTCTTTCATTTTTATCATGTTAATAGTGATAATTTTGCAATTGTCACCTACGAATGTCTCATAAAACAACATTTTTTCTTTTTTTTTTCTTTTCTAAATCAAAAACATCTTTAATGAGACACAATCATTGCAATTTAATTTCGTGTTACGTGCATGATCAGCACTGATTGTGTGAAAGTTGTGTGCCAATGATATACTACGTATTACATGTTAATTTCGTTATTTCATTTTAATTTTATGTCTACAATAACGTAATCTCTTGAGAATTACGGGTCATCTCCACGTCACTCCACTACTATTACATTTTAGCACGAGGGATTAGCCGGTCTAGATGGCTAAAACAATGAGTGACGAAGAAAGATTTATTCCTCATTAGTTATTCAGAGTGAGAATGCTTTCTTACATTGTTTCAAACAAACAAGAGCAGAATTGACAATGCTTTACAAAGTCAAGTTCAGAATTGCACGTGACTGTTGTCTATTGTATTTTAATTGTGCATGAAATTCTCAAGACTAGTCAGATCAGATTTAATTGTGTTCCTGTTGATGAAAAGAAAACTAAACGCACAATGATTTGGTATATAGCGCTGTGTGTGTGGCATTGAATTATTCAATGAATTTTAATATACTCTTCTCGTCTTCCGTACCGTATTGTACCGTAGGAAAGAAAGTGAATAGAAAGTAAGTCTCATATCTAGCAAAGAAAGGGTAGGTATGAATTGAATTTGAATAATTTCGACTATTTCGCGGGTGAGTAGAATTTCTGTCTGAATATCAGGTGAGTCGATAATGTGTAAACTTGAAAGTTCAGAAACCAACCGGTTTATCTCGATAGGATTGTGTCCACATCAGACATTACGCGTTCACTGTCGAGGTTTCTGTGCCGTAGGAATAAAGTTCACGGGCCATTTCATTGCTCAAATTACACACGACTATATTCATTAATTAAATTATACCTCTCCAAACAAAAACATTAATTGGGGCTTTGACATATGACAGGAGGGTGATTTAAATTTTAAGAAATGAGAAATGAGTCATTATGACTTTTGAACTGATGGTGAAAGTACATTTTTGAGAGGAGAAAGGCCGTTGAATCTATACTAGTAATGGGTATGAAAAATGGAAATGCTAATTTATAGTGCAAAAGTAGCTGTACGAATAAACTTAATGAACAATATTATTAATGGGGAAAGAATTGACAAGGGAGAATGCTAGCCTTGCCAACAGCATGAAGATGTAATGAAATGTTGTAGCCAGTTTAGCAGTATGAGAATAGAACGATGAAGACTAAATGAAAAACAGATATCAAGTGTATGTATAATAATATAATGTAACCGTCGAGTAAAATTTATTCCAGAATTTCTCCCCAGGTCCATGTTTACATGGCCTTGAGCTGTAAACGTACTCAATAATGAAACAATCAAATTTAGTGTTCCATGAAACACTTTCAAAATTACGTCGATTATGAAACTGCTTAATTCTTTCCCTGGAATTTTGGTTTAAAAAAATTGAAAAAACCTATAACGTTAGTAGAGAGAAAATTTTTAGAATTATAAAATGCAAAAACAATGTATATAATAGGGAGAAGGCACTCTATTACTCGAAAGACCCCCAAATGACAACTTTCTCATTCATTACTGCTCACCGTATTACCAGCGGCAAAAGCGTGACTCCAGGGCATTAACTTCTCTCCCCCCCCCACTATACAGTTATTTAATATACACATAGCAGCGAAAGAGCTTTGCGGATGCAATTAGGTGACACTTTCATAATTTTACCGAATTCTATTCGTAATGCAGTTTTTCTAACCAGTCATCGCTGGTAATATAGTAATGGTGTTCCTGTGTAGGAAGTCATAAATTTTTCTATTTTCTTCGTGCACACAACAAACTCTGCAGATGCAAATGATTCATTTGTGCTACGATGAGCTAATTCGATGATTATGTTGATTGATAGTTTCACATAACTATGGATTTTCCAGTCAACTCTATGTCTAGTAGATTTGTTAACTTATGTAATTTTAATGATTTTCAAGATTTAACAGTTGTTGCATAGATTTGCCGATCACGCTCGTCGGATGGCAGACTTTCTTCAGTAACGTATTAGGTGATGGAAATTATTGAAATTATTTTACGGAAACTAACAAATATACGAATATGAATTGAATTAACATTTGGGAGAAAAAAAATCAGACGCAATATTAGATTTTTAGTGTAAAATTTCTAGATATGGACCGCCGCATCGGAGGTAATGTCGTGACATTATGTATATTGCTCAATCCGATATTCCATTTCGATAACCAGAAATGGCACATCTCAAGGTCTCCTATTTTTATGCTCCACCAATTTAAAAATTTATTATTTATTATGGGAATAGAAAGTCATAGTTTTGAGGAGAAAATTTCATTTATAAATGTGATATCTCCAATTTTCACACAAGTGGGTGTACTATAAGAGATGTCCATCAGATAATAATATATAAGAGAGTTTCGTTACAATGACAGTGATTTTTGTCACGTGAAAAGAAAGAGAAAATAAAATTGAAGCGATTATAATGGACACGGCAATAACTAGTGAAGAAAATTATTAATTATTATTGCCGGATATGATTTGATATCCGGGGAATTCCATAGCGATGAAGTACGGAGCATGAGCATTTTGTACGTGAGTACTCTTCTTGTGTCTGCTAAAAGTGAAATCTCGTGAATGAAAGTAGGCAAACGAATATAGCCCAGAATGACGTGCAAGGTAGTGTCTGCATGCTCCCAAGTAATTCCTCTTTCCCTTTTCATTTCACTTATTGTTTCGCTAGACGTTTCGTTTATAAAATTGACATCACCGTCCAAGTTAGAATTAGGGGATTATGTGCACTGAATGAAAAAAAAAAATCTTTTAAAAGGGTATTGCTCTCTGAACAATGGCCGTTAGATCATTAATAAGTTGAGGATGTTTTACATTGTGTTTGAAAGGAATGAATCTCGATAGAACGACGACTACTGCACTGTAATGTACTTTACCGGTACCCTCCTCCGCTCCGGTTTTGTCCTCGGAGAAAGTGTGCGGTACGTCGCGTTGTTCACAGCCCTCCAATTCGGCTTGCCCAAAATAATCGGTCAGAGGACCTCCCAACTTTCACTTCAACTTGACTATCAAAGGTTCACCATTATCATTATATGAATCAATTCTAGAAATTTCAGCCGATTCATAATGAAAGTGAATTTTCAATAGTCCAAGTCAGCAAATTTTCAATTCAATATCTTTCGATTTCAGAAATAATAATATTTATCTAGCCATACATGGATTTTTTAATGCAACTCGATACTATTATAGGAAGTGCGTAGTGTATTCTCATGTAACCGCTGCTGGGTATCTGGGAATTAATTTTTTAGTAATTGACAATATAGATATAGATATATATGTAGAGATACCTTTCAGAGCCCAAATTTCATGATTCCTCAGACCCAGGACGTATCGCGTAATATCCCTTTCACATTGTGCTCCCACAGGATATTTGCCTTCCTCCCAATGTTTCTCAAGATTTTTAGAACTGTATACATCCAATCTGTCAGCTATTGTATGCCAATTGGAATTTGATATATTCACTCGAACATCCGGCAAACTCCTTGGTTTATGTACAGTGGCATCTGCCTCATTATTATCATTCAAAAATGATAATCTTAACTTAGTGGAAGTCCTTAGATCTTCCTCACCAAACACTCGGATGGCAAGGAGAAATAAAAATGTACACTTTAAACTCATTCTAACACTGTGGATCCTTCTCATGTTGTCGTCAAGTATTTTAATTCATCATATTACATTTGGATTATTACCAAATTTACCAAATTTTATTAAAGTTGAAAACTTGAATTTTTGCTCTTGATATTTTAAATTTCGATGCCAATTTCACAAATATATTTAACAATATATAAAACTGATAAACTTTCCATTTTCAAGCGCAATCGCTTAAACTCTTTTGAATTTCTCCTCAATTCGTTTTTCTTGAATAGCCACTGACGAACTATAACGTTCGAGACGGACGGCAGGTGGAGAAATGATTTTACTTGTCTCTCACTCTTTCGGTGTAGAGGTGGGATCATAAACCTGGACACGGATTGGAAGTGGGGATAAGAGTCGAGTGAAATTTAAAAGCCCTACCCATCGATATATATTATATAATTACCAGCTGCAGCCAGGGTCCAGAGAGCCCTTGAGGTCTACCGCGTGATCGTGAGTGACATTCATCTGGTGCTCAATACCCATGCATACCTGCCAATACAATAAACCAATGCAAATGTCTTTACAAGTAATTAGCCGGCATAAAAACCATTCTGCAATTAAATGATTATACTATCATTAAGTTAAATGCTCAGTGCCCTTGAATTTACAATTGAAATTAAAGAAAATCTCCTTGAGCTTTTATCCCACTCACTGTTACAAAAATCTTGGAAATCAAATCAACATTTCAACGTTTCCAATGAAAAAAAAAGTCCATCCCCCTTGAATTATTACACATAGTACTTACTGCTCCATTTAATATCGAATACTAATGGTTAATTGAAAATTTAACTCATCTATGAAACTATTTTAATTCTCATGAGCAATGTCTTGCCTTGTCAAAATTTTCACAAGACTGACTATGAAATTTCAATTTCTTTTTATCACACTGCTGCTACTGCTGCTACTGTGGATATTTATAGCGTGATAATGTGCGCGATCTGGTAACAAGATGAAAGCTCTCCCATTTCCTCCGATTGCCATCGTAGAGATCGTGCAAATGCAATCACCAGGAAGATGAAATGGGAAAAATGATTCGTAAATTCACAAGTCACGGTGAAAACCGAGTACTCTTATGCAATTTCGATTCAACAAGTCAAGTCTTTATTTTCGTTGGAAAAAATATTTCGGTCCTGTTTTCGGTTTGTTTCATCGATGATTTCCAATTTACTAATGATTTGATCTCTGGATCAAATGCCATAGAACATAAGCATACATAAGAATACATGAATCCATGAAAATTGCCAAGGACATTCTATATGCGCATGATTTAACATTGCATCGGTATTGGGAATTTCACCGTTCATATTGGAGGAAAAACAAACGAGTATCTTCGTCAAGAGGTGCACACACTGTTATTTTATAAATTACAAACTGTATTTACGTTTTGTCTAGCGCAACAAATCGTTCCTCAAATCTTCTACGAACTTTTCCTCCTCCTCTTTGTAACTAATTACCAGGCTCTTTTCCACTCTTTCCATTGCCATTTGCGAAAAACAGAAAACTGTCGTTCTTAATAGCAATACTTTTTGAAAGGGAAGGGTATTTAATTGGTTTTGGAAATTTTCAATCTGGATTTCCCTTTTCCCAAAAAATAGGTATCACGGTAAAAAAATTTACTCAAATAAATGAGGATTGATTCCTTTACTCGTACCCACACGGAAAAAAATGCAAGAATAAATCAGTTTCTATTGAGGGTGTTATATTTTAATCTACAGATGACTGACCATTTTTGACTCAAATTTTGAGCTCAAGGAGGTTGAGCGCGCGCTCTCTTCCGGATATTCTTCAAACTGAACTTCCATTGGCGGCGCGCTCTCTTTTATTCAATTCATATTTTTTTTTTACGGCACATAACCTAAACGTTTGTTATTTAGTTCCCATCTTGCGACCAGTGCACTGATATTTTCTCTTCCGCATTCATAACAAAATAAGCAACATGACTGATAAAGTGAAATTGTCAACAAAAGTTTATGACTCAGCTCTGACTACAGCTGTGAATGTACTTCAATATATTGGTAAATTTTTATTTGTCATCAAACTTCTTTTCTCGCAATGATATAAGAATCATTTGGTTTTTATGGCAAATGTTTAGATGCTGACTGTCAAAATGAAATGATGAACAATCTTCGTTCACAAATAGCACGCTATGCTCAAATTCAGGAAAAATTCAAAAGTCTCAAGCAGATTACTTCAGAGTTTGTACAGGAGTCAAAGAGAATTGATCAGCATGCTACTAATGAAGACATGGAAGATGAAGATAATGAAGAAGAAGGACAAGTGAGAACGACTGCAGTTGAGACAGAAAATCTTTACAAAGTACGGACACCAGAGACGAAATCCCCGCCCCCATTACCTCAATACGAAAATAAAGTCAACTGTCAATTTTTTTTTTCCAGAGATATGGTGAAGAAGTGGAAAGAATTCAAGTCGATACATCAAATAATAACCACTTGAGACAGTTTACTCATCAGATGGATCAATTGATCGCATGTAAGTTGATGAAATTCAGTGGGGCATTAATTCATTGCTTCATTCTTATTCTTCAATGATTGTTTATAGCTTTGGCTGGAGAACAGGCTACTTCAGAGAACAATGACGATGATATGGTGATGACAAGTTCCATAAACGTTATCTGTCCAATATCTAAACAGAGGATGATTGAACCAGTGAAGAACGATATTTGTGGACACGTTTATGACAAGGCAAGCGTCAGTGAAATGATCAAGAGCAATCCTAAATCAAGGTGAATGGATATTTATTACTTATAAAATTTCAATTCTCAAAGCCCCCCCCCCCATCTCTCCCTCATGATGAATAGCAGCAATAAAATAATATCTCTGTCATTACAGATGCCCATTGATGGGATGCAGTAATATAGAATTTCTCAGAATGAATCATTTGAACCCCGATATCGTGACTCGACTTTACCTAGAGAGGAACCCATGAAGATACAAATACTTTCCGAAAAAAACTCTCCAAATAGGCTAATGACATAATTTTTAGGCATATGACGAGAAAAATAAAAAAAAAACAAATGACAGGTCATTGACGTCAGTCAAAGTCATTTAGCCGTCTTGTTCTTCAGCATTAACATCATTTCTATTTTTATATCCTATCGTTCAACCCTTCAAGGTGACTAGCCCTCATTGCAGCTATTTATAGCTCAATTCAAATAATTATAAGAATCCAACTGTGACTTGCATTGAGAAATAAATTAATTTTCATTTGTCAAATACAAATTTTCATTTTCCAAGTATTCGATTTCATGCGAAATTGTCCGGAAGATGTAACGATAATTTCACTCGATTAAACGTCTTTTTTTTTGTCATACGGATATAGAATACTATTTTTATTATTATTATTAACCAAGAAATAAATTACGTCATTCCGATAACGGTAAAACTAATTCAATACATTTCATTGATAATGTCAAGAATGAGGATATGTTTTTTCTATTACTCTTATGGATGCTGATGATTTTGTGTCATGAGACGACTGTTGTCAAATGTGATGAAAAAAAAATCATGGAAAGTAGTTATCCAGCCACAGGTAAAGCTACTCTCATATGAAATTACACCGAAAGATGATATGTATGAATCAAAATGCCTCCCTGAAAGAGTAGATGACATCAATGTTCTCCAGCGACAACTGATGAGTAACGATTATCCACACTGGAGAGATGAAAATTATGATGACTTGTGGCTGTTGAGAGATAACAAACGTAGTTACGTAGCCCATGCTGAGGGTGATGATGCTGAGCAGGCTGAGGCTGATAGTGAAGACGAGGGGGAACAATCGGAAATCGAGGAAACGAATGAAGAGCCGGAGGAATCTCCTCCCGCTGAGGATGAGACGGTGAATGAAGAAACAGAGGCCGCCCCTCTTGAATACACGGATTACGGTCAGTCTAAACAATTCACATCATATTTCTTGTCTTTAAAATTTCTAGATAAAGCGAAAGAGATCGTTGGGACATACGGTAAAGCGGTGGATAGCATTTGATGGAAGGAAACGGAAAAATTTTCAAAGACAATTGATTAGGTCCGCGGAAGAGAATTGCTGGGATCCTAACGCTACCGATAAACCCGAATACGTAGATTACGATGAAAATAGTGCAATCCATTTTAATCTATCGCCAATTAGTTTTTGTATTTATTTATTTGTACTATATTTATCATATTTTCAATAAAAAAATTAATTATAGTAAATGTATCTTTTGTATATGGCACTGAGTGTAATTAGATAATTATAATGTATTCTTCTTTTAGATGCTAGCAAGACAGAGAAATCTGGAAACGATGAGTATGAGGAAGTGGACATGGCGTCATCACAAAACATTGTCTGCAACTCCACTGTTCTGTTGAACATAATATTTTCCATTTCTTTGCACCTCATTATTACTCAAGGGTGGTGAATTGTTTTTTCCACCTAATATTTTTTATATTTTCTCATACTTATGGTAGACAGAATTTTATGTGCTTTTGTAATATTATTCCAAATTCAATCACAATATCATAACTAACTACAACTTTTATCAACGTTAATTTGTATTAATTATTATTAATAAAAATCAAAAGACGATGCAATTTTTTTTTTTTTTTAATATTACGAATCTAAGGAGCTGCTTTTAAATTCCACAAATTTTATGTAATCAAATGCATTTTTTATTTGATATACCAAAAAGGGGCAAACAATTATAAAATTATCATTGAGATAAGAATTTTGTAAATCTTAAAATAATGATAAACCATAGAGAAAGAAAAAACATGATAGGTATGGATGATTCTGAAAAATCTGGAAAATACAAAAGAAGTCAGGAAAATTTGCAAAAGTAAATGACGAAGGTACAAAGGGAAAGGGAAAGGGAAGAGGAGAGCAATGAAAACAGAACAAAAGAGGAGTGTATGTGGCTGCTGCTATAAAGTAGCGTGAATGATACTGTGATTGGTTGTTGAATCGTCCATGTGACCGGTTTGTTACTGTAGTGGGGATATTGGCCGGCTCCCCGTGCCCTCACTGTGGTGTTTCAAGGCGAAAGCCACCAACTTCTCTAGTATATTGTAGTATTTAGACTGACTGACGGTAAAACTCACGTACATATTACATATATATCCTTTGAAAAACCCCACGGTCACTCTATAGTTTGTACCAAATAAAGATTGATCTGATTGCCTCAACCTTATGGTCACAGTTTCATTATATCAATTGCTTGTTCCTGGTTAATATTATTAATTCATTCGCAGTGAATACACTCAATTTGGTTTTGTGGTGATAAAAGTCTGTGGTCTATAGACGCCGCGTGTGGATCGCCATGTTGAGTAAGTGAGCACGAATAACTGATGATTGAAAAACAGAGAAATGGAGAAACCGAAAACCAACAAAAATTCATTCACAACAAGTGACAAATTATTTGGTGCTAAACATTGAGTTGACTGTGTTGTTCATTAATTTTCGTTTTTTTTTCTTGCTTTCGAACAATCATCTGTTTATTTTGTTGTAAAGTTCCAAGTGAATGAGTGTGACGTTTGTAGATGTATAGTAAAGTGCTGAAAGTGCATGCAGTGACAGTGGTAAAGCTGTAGTGTGTTGATCTCAATTCACTCAGAAACGTGTAATGCGCCCTGACAGGTATTTACTCTTTTTTCTCTATTTATTGGTCACACCAATGCTTTTCCCGCGGAGTGATTTTCAAATTGTACCACAGCGATAATGCGCATGTGCTGTTTTTGTATTTATCGGATGATGACGCGTGCGCTATCTTTGACAGGTGTCAAGCCATTTCGAGCTTGTTTCTATTTGATTTCGTGTTTTTTATATCTAGACTAGACTATAGGAATATATGTATTTTCTCAATCTTATGGAGTTCAGTAGCATCAGTCCACGTGCTTAAATGCCATTACGACCTGGACTTGAGCATTTGCGTGTCCAATAGTACCGTTCAGTTTATTTACATGCCCCGGTGAACAAAAAAAAACTCTTCGGGCAGATGACCGGTGAATACTCCGCAAATCCCAAAGGCTATATATTGTACGAAAATAAAACCGTTAGGATTAGTTTGAAATTTAAATATATTTGGGTTCGTTATTCGCTATTCAATGTCAAGATCATGATATTGTTGAACTCGAGTAATTCAGTTCTCCAACGAAACTAAAAATCAACAATTTAGTCAATTTTACTTGTCAATAGAAGACTGTTAATTTGACTGCACTCTCAACTACATAAACAAAAAAAAAACAAAAAAAACAGTTATTTTGTTGTATAGTGGAGCTGAGAGCACGTTGAATACGCACGAAAGAGGATGAAGCCCCTCGTGAAAAGGCGGAAAGGGGGTTCACAGTTCGACGGAGCGGTTAACGACCGGGAAACGAAAAAACCGACGTGGTTCGGTCATCCCGGGTACGTCAACGCTTACAAGGTGCAACACGTGTGTTACAAAAGATGAGTGAAATACCATTAAATACTGATAAAACCATTGATGAAGACGGTTACGATGGGGATGTGGTGGCGAGTAGTGCTACCCGGGAGGTGAAACAAATGGAACAACTGGTGCCAGATTCATTGATTGATGCTGATGGTACTGATGATATGGATCTTGTAAATGCTCCGAATCCCTGGCTTCCTGCCTATGGCTTCCAGATACAACATCAGCACGCCAACTTTCAGCCGACACACGAGGATCAACGAACCAATGGTATTGTTTTGCCTATGCCAAATTACACGTTTTTTTACGAGAAGTATTTTTTTTTTTTCAAGAGACTTATCTCTTATAACTCATGTACACAAGCGGAACAAGTCAGTAAATTCAGGGATAGACTCATCGGCGGGGGTTTAGGCTATTTTTACGATAACCTGGCATATAATGAACTGTAAATCAGCAATCAGTTATAGAAAATTAAGACCGGAACCTGTAAATATAATTTTTTGGCTATTACCCCTTCGCTACTGAATTTCAAGGGGATTGGGGGGAGATATCTCACATTCCCGAGGTAAAGTGATGATTCATTAGTACCTCATATTTAAATATTTTGTATAATTATTTGGATTGTTGAAATTCTTCATTGGATATAAAATGCTTATTCATTGCTCGTTGTCCGTTAACTTGAAGCATGTAATATATAATAGCTACAGCCATATATGCATGCCACAATTAGATATTTCATTTGTTCGCAACACATGCTCTAAATACCGTGATAGCAGATGCTCTGTTCGTTCTATAAAAAGATATTTTTTTTTTACATTACGGAAAATGCCGTAGTTGTTTGCATACGAATTGTAGTAGCGCCCAGTAGTTGATTCAAATCTGGGTTGCTTTCTATCAACTGAGTTGGGAAGAGGCAAGAGAATGGCAAATTAACGCCCCCCCCCCCCCCC
>NW_021681298.1:82381-96912 GCF_001412515.2 Diachasma alloeum
CCCCCCCATCTTTGTAACAAAATAGAAATCACAACAGGGAAGCAGCAGCTTGCCACTGTCTGCTCAAATCAAAAAGAGGATCCGTGTTTGAATGTGTCTGTGCCTTGTGTAGCTCACGCGATTTCGTTTCAGAGTACATATGTAGTAGGCAGAAGGCCTAACGGCGCTACGCATACTTGAACATATTAATGCCCCTTTATCAACCTGTATATCCATAGTGGATCGTGAGACGAACTAAATTTTCTCATCAACTTTAGATGCGTGTCACAGAGGGGAAAAATTTTCTGATAAATCCATTTATTGGGTTCTTTATGAAACCTCGTTCTCTGCAACTGACAGCATTATATATTGTTGGTGCTGATAAGATGGCAGTGACGCATGACACTTTCATTCATACTTAATTTACCTGTTAATTTACTCTTTGATCCTGAGAGACATAATATTAGAGTATTTCTCATCGGGTATAATCATACCAACACACCTGTTGATATACAACATCACTACCTGTTGCAGTAGAGCACTCTTCTTAAAGGCTTCCATCAGTCTTTGTCAGGCATCACATGCACTTTAACACAATGTTTAGTCGTCAAGCATATTTCTAACGACTTGAAGTGGTAATTATTGAAAATGTACAGATAAAACTCCACTCCTGTTTTACTCATAAACGAAACGTTGAATTGTCTTTTACGCGCATCTTGGGTTCCGAGCGCTGTTATTATGAGATCCTCATAATTTCCACTACATCATTAGTTGCATAATATGCATAATTCATATATGTGCAGTAGGCACTCATTTGTTTCATTCCTCTCTTCTGGAATGTTCCAAGAGTGATGAATAGGCGAGACACTCAATGAGTCACTGCTGCCTAGTCATGTCAGAATGTTCCGTTTGAATAATAATTATAACACTCTCTCACTCATCTTATAAGGATAAATTCCATTTCAAAAGGGGAAATGGAAACATTTTTATCGATTCAATATTATGTAATAATGATAATATGCTGATGGTGAAAAAATCTTTTCAGATGTCAATTTGGTACAACAAGTTGATTTTCTGGAGACCATCCTCGAGGAAACTTCGGATGATTTGCAGAGTGATTCTGATCGCAGTGGCACCACCTATTGGCTTGGCTCTGACTCCGAGACCGAAAGTGTCATTCACATAAAATCCAATCAAAGAGTAGCAGGTACAAAATATATAAATTCTCATTTTGATTTATTCTGCAACTCTATCAATTTTTTCAATTTTTAGGTTTTTTTGATTCGTATGAAAACGATATTTTCTCTTTTCCTATGCATTGAATTTGAGAAAATAATAGTTAGCATTAACATTATTATGAATGTTTCAACAATTTTCTCATAGCTTTGATTTCCTCTTTTGCATTTTCTCACAGCAACTTTCACTGCGTTAAAGTGCGGTGGGTGAAAAGAGCGTCGGTACTTTCATTGACTGAATGAATAAGATGAGAGAAACGTATATACATTATATTTTGGAATTAATTGTACTTATTTATCCTTGCGGTATTTTTATTGTACAGAAGATCGACCCGATGGAAGTGGAAGTGAGTGCAACTCCGTAGTACCAAAGAAGCGTCGACGTAGAAACGGTGCTGGTGACAGTGATTCTTATGTCCATCTCAGTGAGTGGGCCTCACCACGCTCATCAAGATCTTCAGCATCATCACGCTCGTCAAAATCTTCACGTTCATCCTCACTCATCCAATTTGAAACACTCGAGAGAACCTGTGCAACAGTATCACCATCTGGCTACAGTTACGATTCTCTCGAGTATTCGAATCGTTCGAATTCCCATTTCGAGAATACATCACCAGACAGCCTTGAGGAGGAAAACGATACAGACGATACAGACGATACAGAGGATGATGACGATCGAACATTAACTAATGTCAAAAGGCCCTCATTTGGCCTCAGTAATTCCCACTTGGAATTGCCAAAGATACGTCCCTATCGTAGTTTCGAGAGTCTCCGAACAAGTGAACCATTTGAACACGATATTGGCCATGGCTTTATGTTTTCTAAAACGACAAGCAACGATCTCAGTGAGCGTGGTCGACGCTCTACTGTCAAGAGGTGAGCATGACATTGAGATTCTTTATTTGTAACATCTAAATAAAGATTTTTAGACGCCAGACAATGCCATTTGATTGGATTCAGTCCAAGAATTCCTTGTCAATATTGCTTACTTTTACTTATTCTCACTGCAATTGAGAAAAAATAGTGGAAAAAATTTCTCTTCAAATCCAAATGTAATTCCTTGTGTTTTTATATATTTTAGCAATAACTATTGGTACGGCCAATACAACGAGAATTACGATTATGAGGAAGACTCAGAGGATTTAGATGATGATGATGATGATGACGGTGGTGGTGGTGGCTATCACTATACAAATGCTTTTAATGAGCACCGAGGCTTCCTAACATTCTCTAACACCATCAACAGTGGATATTCCACTTCGTTGGACTTTAGAAGTACCATCGATCTCCGAGAAATTGGTCTTGAATCAAAGCATGAAACAATACTGGACCTGGCTCGCTCGCAGATGGGTTCGTCCACGGGTCTACTTCACCCTAAACTAAATATAACTGACAATATGGCGTCAGGAATCGCATCCGGCCAATATGATCAGCATCAACGAGGGTGGAGCAACTCTCAAACACACGGTTTTAATTTTAGAATGACTAACAAGTCACGCAGTGTGCCCGGTCTTACCAGTCTTGCCAGTAGCATCGACGTATCAGCTTCACTATTGTCACGTTACAATCGCAATTACGATAACCATTATAATTTTCCATCATCATTGAATTTATCATTTGATAATTATACGCGAGTTGCTAGTGTTCCAGTGAATCTCAATCTTTGTGGTACTAATAATGTCACTCAAGTTGATGAGACAACGGCTCTGAACAATCACGAAATGGCCGACGAAACGATGAGTGTTAATGAGAGCACCAGCGCAGATCAGGTGACCAACTCGAGAGAATTACCAAAACGAACGTCCTCGGTTAGGACGCAAAAGCTATTATTAGATAATCAGCAGGATCATCTGCAGGATTTACAAATTGAAAATAATGTAGAGCCATGTGTTATTGCCAGTACTCTGGAGAACGATCTTCACGAAAACGACATAACAATGGAAAATGAAATTTCACCAGCCAATGAAACAATGATTAATAGTGATATAAATGCCAAGGTTTTAACAGTCAAAACCCAAGATCACGGTAATCATGTATTGGAAATGGCAATGGCCATGGAAAATGACATTGATTCAGTTGTCGATAAAGCAATAAAACAGTTGAAACGCCAAGTTGAGGAGGCAACAAATTCAGCTGATAATATAACATTTGGTAAAGATAAACCGCGACAAAGAAAGATTAAAAACAATGCGAGTTACGAATTGGCGCAACAATGGCAAGTGGACGAAGAAAATTTCCAGTGTAGAATGACAAGTTTTATCGAAGATGAGGCCAATGAGTCATCTCCACCGAATTCACCAACTAGACGACGTGTACATAATAACGCTAGTTACGAATTGGCACAACAATCGGATTATATAAAAGCCTTACAATCAATGTCTAGGCCCTTTGAACGCATGGATGCTTGCGATGAATTGCCAGAATTCTCATCGAGCAATTCAAGTCAACCACCACGTAATATTGCCACCACTGTGGTTGACAATGACAATCGTTCGGTGCATGAAAGAGACACAACCAACAATTATTCACCACTGCCAAACTATGTTAGACAAGAGGAGTCACATGAGCAACGAGTACAACATGACAGTATAATTGATCAGATAAAAAAAAACTCGAAAATATTTTCAACTTATGGAGAAGGTGCTAGTGTCAGTGGTGGTATTAATATAGATGATGAAGTAGATTTACCTTGCTTGGAAACGAAACCCATAGATGGTGAAATAAATGTTAATAATTATGTACGACGAAAAATAGATGAGGAGACGAGCAGAACAAGTATGGAGAATGATGTGCCAGAGAGAGTTACATTGTCATTTTTGAGCGATTTTTATCCAGAACAGAGTAATCAGGTTTTATCAAAAATGAACAGTGATGACAGTAAAATTAGTATATTTAAAAATGAAGTAACTACGAATGGTGATGATGATGTTGGTGGTGGTGGTGGTGGTAGTGGTGGAGGTGTTATGCCTGGAGAACGTTTATGGAGGGTAGTGGTAGAGCAAGAGAACTCGATGTTTGGTGCCAATGGGTGGGGAAGAGAACAAGAGGTGGATAGCATGGAGAAGGAGAAAGAGGAGGAAGAGGCAGTAGTAGTGGGAAGCCAACGTCTGGCGGTAGATGATACGAGTCAAGGCAGTGTACACACTGCGGTGTCCATACCCAGTAATAGTGTATCGGTTCCAACAAGTGAAGAAAATACGGATAATACAACATTGACAGTTGAATCCCACAAATCAGGTGGTCCATCATCGTTGCAAAAAAGTACAGATAAGTGTGGTGAAATGTCATCAATGGCTGCTAAAAGACTGGCAATGGGCCCAATGCAATCATCCAGTCCCAGGAATAG
Organism: Diachasma alloeum; assembly: GCF_001412515.2. Taxonomy (NCBI): domain Eukaryota; kingdom Metazoa; phylum Arthropoda; class Insecta; order Hymenoptera; family Braconidae; genus Diachasma; species Diachasma alloeum. The sequence goes on from NW_021681298.1 coordinate 86,942, forward strand.
TCAGTTGTTAACGTCTAACAATGAGACGACTATTGGTGAGAAAAAAAAATCCGGTTTAGGTGGATTTCTTCAGCGTTTCTCAAAATTGAGATTCAGTGGTCGTTCAAAAGTGCCAAGATCGGAAGTTAAAAGAAGCGACTCGGATGGAGTTATCAAAGGTAAAACACTTCAAGAGAATGATGATACAATGCAACAGTCAGTTGGTATAAAACGAAAAAAAGAGCCTGATTATATCATCATACCTTTGCATCCACCGGAAGACGAGAGGAGGAAAAGCCATGACGATGATGAAGACAGTTCACAACGTAAACGAACGGATCTTGAACGAAGCGCTTCATGTGTTGGGTAAGTTGATCACACTTTAATTGTTGCCTCAGCCTTTTTTCATCCCTTTACATAGTCGTGAAGCCCATAAAAGCCTATAATGTGTCAAAGACACATTAAGGCTAACGGACGGAAATATAATTATGAATAGGGTAATGTCGTTAGGTATATCGATACTTCCATTCTCACCTCAATGAATAATAATAATACTAATAATAATAATAATCTTAATCTTTCATTCTTTTATTTACATTCTATACTTCAATACCTGCGTACTAATTCAAGTATTCTGGTTGTTTCCTTTCCTTGAATTGTCAATAAATCGAGAGCTATAAATATTATTTCTGCCACATTGTGTGCCATTATTTTCTACATCCTAGGATGTACACCTACCTATAAAACTGAGTTTAAAGAGGTCAATGTAATCGACGGCTTTCGTAACGGCTTCAAATTCAAACCGGGCAAAGAGAGTTCAATGTGCAATATAAGAGTGTATGCCGACGGTTTTACGCCGCCTACACACCCACCGGTGACCGCTCGTTAGTCAATCGTCCATTCCGCTTTAATCTCATATCCTCCCCTTGCGTTTAATTTTATTCTACTATAACACATTCCAGTTACTCTAAGGGACCAATTCACTTTAATTGTCGGTACACGTTTTACAATACACTCACTTACTACTTCAAATATCCATCTTATGTGCATTATTGAATCATCGCTCATCGATTGGAGGAACGGTAAATCAAGACGAAATGTGATCTGCAGCTCTCCCTCAAGTACGATCGGCACGCCTGACCTTCCATTCTTAAGAATTCAACAGAAAATTATTACAATTTTACTGGCTAAACAACAATCGTCATAAATTCAATGGAATTTATATACATACATATTTTTTTACTAGACAAGTACCTACTGTCATGAGACACCATTAAAGTCCACTTGAGACCACTCGTATTTTAATATCCAGATACGTAGTGTTATGTGTTAACAAGTGACTCCAGGGATCGGAGATTAAAAGTCTGATTGGCTTCTTGAAATAAGACTATCATATAAGAGGCTCAAGTATATTCTTGAGATTATTCAATCCTCTCACTTTTCGCTCATCTGCTAAACGCTCCTTAATAAAAATATATCTACACACACATACACAGAGTCTAATGACTTTCACAAAGTGGATAGTTCATTTTATAATAAAGAAACTATAATTAATAGTAAGAGACATTCCCACAGTTGAGCTCAACACAATAAAGACACTTTCGATGTTCTAACGTCCGACCGTAATAAATTTTATGGTATTACAAGGGGGGCGGGGGCAGGGCTAGGGGGAAATAGGAGGGAAAATTCTTTCTTATCGTTTCTTTCATCATTTTCTGGCTAGGAAATAAAATAACTTGGGGATAAATTACACGAAAAACGGATTGATCATCCAAACATTGGAGCCATTTCACTTATATTTATTTTCTACCTGTTACCATCGAATGATGATGAAAAATAATGTTTAATGATTACAGCGGTACCGGGAGGCCGCCAGTGTGCATTAGTAAACCACCTCTACCCCCATTGCCACCACCCCAGGGTGTACGCGCTTGTGCAGCAAGTCCAAGGGCGACGTCGGGCGTCGTCAATACGCGCCGGCGCGCGACAACGGACCTGGGTAGCCCAGCTGCCATCGAGATGGCGAAAGCTCGCGCGATGCAACAGCAACAGCAGCAGCAGCAGCAGCCGCAGCAGCCGCAACACTATCACAATCATCATCACCAACTTCATCAGGTGGTGCACGGTCATCAGGAGGAGCGCCCGGTTGGCCTCCTCGAGACCGACCTCGACGACGAGTCCGTAAATGTTGACGTTACCAGTAAAACGTTGAACGATCAAGACGAGGGTGACACATTAACTGTCGGTGGACGTGGTAGTGCCGCGCCCGGTAAGAAGACCCGCAGTTTACTCAATTTAAATCATACCTATCGTCAGGGACGTGACAACATCGCCGAGAATATTAACGCCCTGCGGGTACCGGGTGCACAGTCACCGGGTGCTAGTTGTCGAAATACCAGCGATCATCCTGATCATTCATCCGGAACAATTAATCATCGACCCCACAAATCTATGGAGTTCCTCCTTGATAAGGAGAATCTCCATTTCATCAAGGTAAGTTGCACATTTATCCTCTTATCGTTTCAAATCGCTAATTGACAATTGAAAAAGAAAACTATTGCATGTAATTGAAAACCAAGGAAACTCATTGAATGAGATTAAGAAAGGAAGAAGAAAAGCAGTGATACTGGGTCGCAGAGGGGAAGGGATGGAGTAGATGATGAGTGTCATCCGTGTCATTGAGGACGGGTTTCGCAAAAGTCGAGTTGTTTAGAGCACGCGCACATCTTCTATGACAATGCTATTTCGTGAGAAACAAGACCAATGCATAATGGGGTAGTGATCAATTTTTGATGTGAAACTAATTGAAGCGGATTGAGGAAAATAGGAAATTGGTAGGAAATGGAGGAAAAGGCTGTTTAACGAGGTGGCAATCACATTACTATTAATTGAAAAAGGCCAACAGGGGGAGGAGAAGTCTACTATTTCAAGGACGAATTAGTAGACTGGCTTTATGATGTAAGCCAATCAATACGTTATTTTGAGAATGAGTGTGAATAATTGGCAGTGCTTTAATTTCACCATAAGAGGGGCAAAATTTGGATAGACTTGAAAAATTATCAGGTACTAAGATATGCGGGCGCATGACATGCATGTCAATCACTTCCGTCGGATGCCACTTCCGCCATTGGTCACCGACACCTTGACCTCGAAATTGAACAATATCGTTGTCACGTACGTCACTTCTATAAATACAATCCTTCTATCATTCATTCTCATTATCATCGTGATAATTGAAAATAAGTTGAAGGAGACGATTTTAAAGATATACCCTGGACTCTCTAGACGGATGCATCGAGTGAAATACTCTGGGCCGCTGTCGTGTCGAGATCAATAGTTTGAACATGGCATAGACCAGAGTGCAGCTAGGCTACAAGATAGCGACTGCCCTTGCGCTTGTGACGATCATGATTTTCATAATCCTTCTCCGAAATCATCTTGTTATATTTGGTGGTGGTGGACATCTTTAATTATTTTCCTTTCAAAAACTTGTCCAAACACTCAAGTATTTGCAACTGAAAAAAATATATACCTCTATATTCCCCATTATCCACATTATCATGAATGTTTTGTGTATACCCTTGGACAACCTGAAAACGACGTGGGAGTGCGCGGGACAGATAACGAACCTTCTATGCAAAGTGAGCCAGCCAGCCCCCCCCCCTCCAATCATACTCTGAAAAACGTGAATACTTTACTATTAATGAGAAGGTTGGAAGAATTTCAATCACACTTTTTCTCTCTCTCTCTCATTCCTCAATACTATACTGCCCTTATTATACTTTTCGTATCCAGGACAACTGCAGCAAAACATTTAGCTAGTGGACAGTAACTATAGCAGAAACTAATTTGCCAACTTACATGTTTATTGGACGTCTACAGACTTGCAAAATACACCGTTATTTTATAATCTCCAGTTGACCTTGAATGTGACCATGCTATCGTTAAAAAGTGCTTTATTTTGCAAATGGTAGTCCTGGTAACGGTTACAGAGCCACCTGGATTTATATAGCGGGCCTTTTTTCCCTCGTCTACAGCAATTCATAAATGTATAACACTGAGTATCGAAAGTCCATCGTGAATAGCGAGTTAATTTTCACCACCTCTTCATATTCACATTTGCTCAACTTTATACTAACTTTCTGTCTCTTGATTTTTTACTCGGCAACGAGGATAGAGAGCATATTTATATAGAGGCTTGTGACATTCTATATACAAGTGTTGCTACCATTTCCTCATAATTTCGTCAATCTTTCTACCTGATAAAATGACATTATTCCCAATCTGTCTCTGCAGCAATTCAAAGCAATTCAAACTCATTGTTAGGATAAACTTGGACATCTTTGACCTCACATAAAAAAAAAAAGTGTATTCGAGTGTAGTTGTACATAAAAGAATAATTCAGTGAATGTGATGGAGTATTGTGGTAGAGTACTTTTGAGCAAATAAGTGGCATTTAGGCTCCATGGGAAACTTAAACCATCATCACGTTATTCATTCAATGTTCATGATTAATGCCGTTCTGTTTTATTGAGGCTTATTAATAATCCGAGACAGTGGACTCTATTATACTGGGGAGATAACGCACGTCCCTCCTTTCACCAGATGAGCACTATACATAACTATATACCTACACCAGGCCTATTTTTCTCTTTTTTCTTGATCCTCACATAAATATATGGTACCACCTTCTACTGTACACGCAATTTACCTCGTTTAATGATGATGCACATGTGTTGTGGATAATAATTTGCCAAGTTAAACTGTCAGCCATCAGTTATATTATTTTGTTCTTCTCTCTGTGCATTGTTGATTGTAATATTGACATTGTGAAATTCCAATGATTATAATTTCTTTCTGTTAGACTATTTCTCTTTGTAAACTATCTGCAAACTCCGTCATACCTATCACTCGACTGCACAAAAGCTTCAAATATAAATATTCAAAATGAAGAAAAAGTGAAATGCCTTTTGAAGCAAAAGGACATAAAGAATATTGTAGACAGACAAACGGAGGAATTTGTCGAGACTCTTGGGAAATAAATGAGTGGCCGACCTTTTTTTCACTGTCTGATGAAAAATGCCACGTACTTTTTCTCACGGACCTGTACCGTGACATTTGCCTCTCAGAAAATCTCAAGATGTACTCCTTTACAGACATGAATGAGAATTAGGTAGCTCTTGTATTCTTCTTCATTCGATTAAAAGGGTCACAAAGAGTTTTTCCTCTCTCTAAATAATTGATTTTTGTTTGTTTAACATAATAAAAACATTAATAGCACCCTGTTTTGTTTATAACAATTAATGGAAAATGAAACGCTAACCACCATGAATCTTTCACTCATTTGAGCACAGCAATAGGGGATTAACCATCCAACTGACAGCTTTTCAAAATCATTTTAACCCGACTTGGTATCATTTTTTTTACCCCCCACGGTTTAAAGTTTGTACTTTGCACACTCACCGGAAGCAATTTTAAAAGTGGGCATCATGCCAGTCTTTTCCCCGTTGCAGTTTTTTCGCTCTCTCCCCGTCTCTGTTCGAGTGCCCAATTATGCAAAATCGTGCCTATGGGACAGATAGAAAGCCAAATTAAGGGAAATTTCATTTTGACAGATTGCAGTCAACACGAAGCTTTCAATGCAACAACGTTATTATATTGAGAAAATGATTAATTAAATTCTCAAGGTATCATAAATATTTTGACTCCAACGTTGTGCTAAAGATGTTTTGACACGTGAAATTCCAAAATTTTATTTCTTCTACACAGGGTTGGTTACTTGTGTTATTGATCGTGGTGGACACGTGGATACTATCTACGTCTCTGCAACCTTGCAGCCTCGAGTTTTAAACTCAGCTGCATTACATCGTTGTTTGCGCTTTCCAGCGCCTCACTCAAATATATGCACAACACTCTGTCTGGTACTACCTATACACCATGTTGCCAGATGTGTTTCATTATGGTCTACATCCCAAGTAGCTGAAGCAGCAACTATCATTTGTATTGATGATTGAACCGCAGCGACCTCTCTCTCTTTCTCTCAAGGTCTCTCCTAAGAATTTCATCAAGATACTCTCCGTTATATTTACCCGGAAGTGAAATTCCTTTAGCGATGACATTTTCCGTGACTCCTACGCTGACAAGTTGTGCAGTGTTGCGTACTTTTCCGATGGTGGGATTGAGGCAATTCACCTCTCATTTCAGAAGACTATTAATCCTTCGGTTGCCCTATGGCAATATTGACCCGTTACCTCTACAGGTAACTCTTTGGTTGGTTATATAAAAAAAAAGAAAAAATTGAAACTCCATACTTAACTAACACTCATTCACGACTTTCAAGATACAACTGTGAAATATCTTTTCATTATGTAGAGAAAATTCGCACAACATTTTTTTTTAATCCTCAAGTACTCGAGTGGGCGAGTCTTGTCGTAAAGTCAGTGCCCACGATTCAGGCACAATATAATAACTGCATGATATCACGCAAATGAAAATACTAGTAAAGAGAAAAATGGTCTTTTGCTCTTGCAAAATAAGCGTGCGCTTATCCACAAAACGCCAACAGTTTGACACTATTTACAGGCACGACAGCGATAAATCCATGCTGCATAGGAGTCCATTATCTCTGACAAATTCACATGGCTTGTCGTTGGTTTTTCGTCTTTCTCTGTCGTTCTTCGTAGTGTCCTTAGCCACTGTTAAACCGCCCAATTCCATCTCTCTTTTTCTTCACTTGCATCCCCAGCATCGATAAATCTCCACCGTTTATACCGTTTTATTCTAACGGTGAATTCTCACATTTATCCCATTATTTGCTGTTTATTATTGAGAATAGAATAAAAACAACGTTATTCCCACCAACTCGCCGATAAACATTAGTGTTGAGTGTGTTAAATTCAATCAGGACAATTTTCCACGCATCCACTCATAGCGTATGTAACTCTAAACGCCCTATAAGAGCTGTACTAAAATTATTCCAATTCTCCAATCTTCCGCTACATATTTAGCGTGTATCAACATGTTTCAACTTGCAGTACCTGAATTTCTTAGGCTATTAATTCTACGAGCATTAAATCTACGTCGATGCATGGATCCTACGCGCCATACGGGTACAATGGATATGTATTTTGTCATGCCACGTCATCATCAATTTTCTCAGAAATAAAGGTCTTTGAACTCACGATGGTTGCATAGTACCACCTCATGCTCGAGACAACGACCCACCAATTTACGTCAATCGACTGTACGAGTAGAAATGAGAAAAACTACTCATGCGTCTGGTGGGTCTGGTCTCTTCTGCTCATGGGTGCAATTAAAATAAATCCTCAGACTCAATATCGCTCTTTGTCTACAATAGCTCTTGCCCTTATTCTCGTCTCTTCGTATGATGATACATACTCTTCATTGAAATGCATTACTACGAAACTCGAGTTCATCAGCAGATAAAGACGTACAGTCATGAATGCACCAAAGGTTTACTGATAAAATCACTCTTGAAACATTGCTCCACAACTTCTACAAACACTTATTTTATATTGATGCATCAAACTAAAACAACGAGATAAGACGAGAGAGATGATTTCACCATTTAACAGAGTTTTCAAAATTGTATACTTGCTATCCGATAGTTAAATAATAATAATTATCATCTCAACATTTTAAAATCCCAGTGGTTGTTTTGCTTTCTCCACATCGGCTACTTCCTCCTGAGAGTGATTGAACCTATCCCTATCCTTGTGCAAATGTTGACACTGCACAGGGCTGAACACAAATGAGCGTAGATAAAACTGGCTGACAGCAGAGCTTATCGTTATTTACTAACCGACGTGATATACGATAATTATCTCAACTCATTGTATCTTTGACAATAGCTTGTCATATGGAATTTGTGACAAGGCATAGTAATTTTTTAGATATATCTCCATGTTGCTATGTTGTTAGTTGAGACAAGTCACAGTGAATGTGAAAATGTGGCTAAATACACCACTGGTGAATAAGAAAAACAAAGAGTAAATCGATATAATAAGTATAATAATTGGATAAAATGGACGAGTGGAGAATTCCGTTGTCATTCTTTGGAGTATCACCAGTGCCTACGATCGATGAAGAAGAAGGGGACTATGTCGATCACTTGAAGGTTATTTTTTTTTTTTAGAGCGAGTAAAAGTCGTAGAAATTTGGGAATTGCAAATAAATGCTTCTCACATTGGTAGATTCATAGGGAGACATACAGGCTCATTGGACATTGCACTGCACAAGGAAAGGCCAAAGTTAGCAGGGTTATATAAATATATATAGCCACATTGCTGACCACCTCTTCGCTTTCAAAATTTTGTGCAGCAGTAGATCTGATACATGGTTACGGTGCTGGTCTGCTATGTCATGTAAATACACTCAGGCTAAATTCGTCGAAACGACCAAATCAACTTTCATCTCTCCTCCACGGTGCTCCAGATACTGAAACACTCGTTGCCTTTATTTTGAAATACTACATTGCTCTGAGATAGAGCAGTCACTAAATTTATGATACAATGAGTTCCATTTGATGTTAGTAGGATCCTCAAACGATCAATGAAAAACCCATTGCAATTCGCTAAAGAGTATAATCCTTTGAGGGTTTAAAAGTGTATAAATGATTGTTTATTTGTCCTCAGCCACCGGAGAATGAGTTACAAAAAGTGGGAGAACGTGTGCCAAGTGAGCACGAGCTGAGAGTACAAAGATCACTTCAACGCCTCAACGTTCCAGACTGGTACAAAAATTCACCAGCGGCTCGTGATGGTTTCCGGTTAAAGAGACACTCGGATGCATCGCAGCACGGTGGTTGGCGTTCACTCGGTTCAAAAACTACATCACTGTCATCCCTATCATCGTCTTCCAATCGCCAGCCAACCACCGCTACCACTGGTAATAAAATAACATTCACTGCCAATTCTGAGTGATGGTTTTTTTTTTCTTTTCTTTTCTTTTCTCTTCTACTGTGGCAATATAAAATTTGTTTTTTCACGATTTAGGGACACTACTTTTGAGTCCCAGTCCAACACCTCCGGTCTTCTCAAGATGGAGTACGAGCCTGCTGAACAGTGCTGGCAGTTCACCAGCAAACTCTGCACGCTCGTCTTTCAATCATCGTCAGCCTTATCTCGGTTGGCGTTCGCAAGAACGTCTCGCCAATCCACGAACACCAGCTGAACGTCTTGCTCAGGGTATTCTTCCTCAAGTGCAAAATGCAAAAAAGGTAAATGAAAAAATATCAAATATATTCCCGGCCGACTAGTCATAGACAGACACAATCGTCAAATCAAAATTAGACGTGCCAAAAGTATGTAATTGGGTCATGCCAAAGGCCAAGGGCATTATTCACCGGCGTCGACAAACCGTCAATCTCAACTACCTATATGACATCACTGAATTTATTGGAAATCAATTGAACATTATCAAGAGGTGTGAATATTTTTAAATTGCCGACGGGAGAAAATAACCGCGTCTCCACACAGCACACCATGTTTATTCCTACGTCTATTCTTTTTCCACCTTCTTCATTCAGCTTATTTCTCCTTTTAGTAATGCGCCGAGGTGCACGTGTGCGATGCATTTCGAGGATAAAATTAGGTGCTAAGCGGGATTAAATTCCCCGAGATTAGTTGGTATTTAGCCAATAGACATTCGTTAGAATGCATTGAAATTGAAAATAGTTTCCCCCTTCGGAATTTTAAAACGTGATAATTGAGATTTTTTTATATTTTTAATATTAACAGCAACAGCAACAAACCAATCAGCAGATTGAGGTGAGAAATTCGATAAAAGAAGTGACATCGGCAATCGTACACTATGTGCAAAGCGGCCAGGAAGTCGTTGCGAGTGGTGTTGGTGATGGTAGTGGTGGAAGGCTCTCACCTCGGCCTCGACTCGACGAACGAGACGACAGAGGTGGAGCGAGATCCACAAGTCCCAGAGGTGAGCATTAATTGCCCCTGTATCCCCCCCCCCCC
>NW_021681298.1:97599-111302 GCF_001412515.2 Diachasma alloeum
CCCCCCCATCGAGACATCCCCAAATAAAAACCACTGTATAAAAAAGAAACCAACAACAAAAAGAAGCCTTCCTCACGACGAAATCATTATATTATATTATTAATGATAATGATAACAAAATGATTCTTAAGTATCTAGAAAAAATATTCCCACCACAATCAACCAACCACACCATCGCCAACCACTATTATACTCCACAATAAAGGTAATTTTGTTTTATTTTTTTTTGTTTCGTTTCATTCATGCCTATTTTCTCTCTCTCTCTCTCTCTCTCTCTCTCTCTCTCTCTCGTCTAGTCTTTCTCCTCATCCACTTCTCTTCCTATTACTGTAATTATTAAACTGAGCATCAAAAGTCTTTTGTTTGATCCTTTTACGTTTTTGCTTTTGGCTTTTGTCTGTTAACAATCACCTTGATTTCAGAGTAATACACAAACCCTGAATTAAGTATGTATTTGGGGCCTGCGGTGATAACTAACAAAAACTAAATCACACTGTTGATGCCACAAAATGAAGCGTTCATTGGGAGATATGTCAATTAGTAATTTCTTCGTTTTTCCTTTTTGATTTTTGAATTGAAAAGTGTTTGAAATCAAGTGGAATCCAAGATTATTGATAATTCAAGCACAAAATTTCCATTAAAAAATTTTCCTTCATCTTGTTGACTTTTCACAAAACTAGAATTTATTTTGAAAATAACAGATGAATTGACGTATATCTTGATTCCACATGATCATTGAAACAATGAAAATTATTCTATAATTTAATGAAACCAATGTTTATGTTGTGAAGGGAGCGTAAAACTGTGTTGGATGGAGAGTTCATTTGTTGGTTCACGACGAGTTGATTCCCCGGAAACCCCCATGAGCTTGGCAACTGACACCGAATGCTGTACAGGATGTAATGCAGTGGGAACCGAATCGTGCAGCTGCATGGACTCGGCAACATCCGGGTTATATCTGGACTTGACACCGACTAGAGACGAACCGAGACACCACAAAGGGGATCACGATCAGCAAACTAGGAGTACAACTTGTCTGTGTCCATCTCCATCACCATCGACTTGTCATTATCACCAACAAAAGCAGCATCGATATACTCAACAACAACGACATCATCGTGGTGAGTTATTACTCGCCTAGTCGATCCACCTCCTTAATTATCATTTTTTTTCTCTCTTTTTTTTCCTTTCCCTTTGGTAATTTTTAAGATTAACGAAATTCAAAGAGAATCAAGAAAGAAAAAAAAAACAAAACTTATAAATTGACTGACAATGGTCGGCACTTTATTGGGCTTGAATGCAAAGGCTATCGTGTAATATTGCACACATGTATAGGAATACTAATTATTAAAACTTTTGTACATAAAGATAATGCGTAATTTTCAATTATCTTACTTCATTATTAAATTGAATGAAATACCACTGTAATCAGCGATAGCCCAGTATTGATGTGCAAACGTTGAATAAATGTTTAATTTTTATGGCGGATTACGTATGCCGTGAAAGACGCTAGCTCAATCACAAGTCAAAGATCAAGGGTAAACGAGTCATTTTTTTTTTTCACAAGCAATGCTAAACTTGTGAATCCACACTGAAACTTCAATTTTTTGCATTGAATAGAATACTCTTGCAGTCTTCACATGAATCAGCAATGATATTGTTTTTGTTGTCAAAGAGAATTGAGAAGCAGAAAAGCTGCACATGTCACTCTTAGTTCATTCCAAAGCTCAAATCATCCAATTTTTACACCGAAAGCAAATTTTAAATTTCCATTCTCACTTGCCAGCTGATTATTTTTTCGCCGTACATAATTTTTACTTATATCTGTTAATTAGTATATTTTTCGATGAAAAAAAATATAATAATCGTCTTTGTATCTGTTTGCCACACCAATGCTTGTGTACTTTTTCGTTGTTCAATATTTGCCTATAATTGTTTACTTGTGAAAGTTTCCCATGATTTTTAAGTTTCATGTATTATTGTTTCTCTCATCAATCAATCATATAAAGTACATATACTGATAGATATCTTATATTTTTAAAATTGAATTGAGAAAATTATCCACCAATTATCTTCTTTTTTTTCTCAATATATTGCTACAGAAACAGAAGTGCCTTTAAGTGAATGTTATTCATAAAATTATTCTCAAACACATCGAGGAACGTTTGAGCTTTTACGCAATAATGCCAGTTTTCTTTACAATTATACACCTTACACTTGTTGCGATCAGCTGCATTTTACAATTACCATTGTTATGCTCAAACGATCCTATGATAATTAAAGGTGAAACGAGTGCTCTTCTATTAAATGATAAAGAAACAACAAGTATTCTGTACTTATTTGTTCAATCTTTGTAGTAATTCGTAATCTTGATAGAATAAATTATTGTTTGTATTTTTTGTTTCCTCTCCTTGGTTAATTTTCTTCTGGCTCATGTTTTTTTTTATTTAGCTGTAGATGACCAGTTACTATTAGCATTATATTTGAAACTATTATGTACACGGTAAGTGATCATTTTCCGTTGTTTCCATGCTCATTATTATTAGCCACTTTTATAATTTCATGTATTTAAATCTGTGCACGTTTCTCATGTAGAAGAAGAAGATTTACCATTTAATTAGACACTGAATGTTGACTGTGTGTTTAGAGAAATACTCAAACAAATGTTATCACACTATTCTATTAGCATGCAACTGTGAAACAAATTCACTGGAGTGTCAAAAAAACTCAAAATATCCTGAAAAAAAAAATTGAATCTCTGTGAAGGATTTTTTTCAAATTTCAAAATTTCTCAAAAGAAACACACATTAACACTGATGAACGGCAATGCAAAGGTCAATAAAATTCTTCAACGATTCGGAGGATGACGACGAGCCAGCGAATGAAAAAGATAATCAACTTCAAGTTGCTTTAAAAATTTGAAAATTATTGCTCGGAAAAGAAAAAAAGAAAAATATTGCATTTTTTGGTTAATGACGGGAGATATTTGACCGTTTGGGAAATCGTTAGGATCGGGACAGAGCGAGGATGATGAGGCGATGGCAGCAGTAGCTCTTCTTCACAATAAGCCCAGTCCCGGTTCAACGACACTCGAGGATGTACTTGATTCATTGCTCGGACTGCCGCCAGCATCGCGTACACCAAGCCCGGGTCCTGGGCCAATAACAACCGGTAGTGGATCATCGGCAATGCGCCATCACCGTACAGGTGCTAGCAGTAGTCAGTCAAATACTAAAACAGGAAAAAGCTGCAGTGACCTGCGCCAAGACCTCCAAGGTAGGAGGACTATGTAAGTTTCAGCTCTGACGATCCTCACTTTTCTCCATCACCAAAAATTTACCAAAATATAAAAAATCAACAATCGCTTTACTGTATTTGCATTAATCGTAGCTCATTGATCGTCAATCCTCAATCGTATTGACCTGCAAAAAAATGTTCAACAGTATGCATATAATTTCAAACACAATTATTTTCACTCTTTATTTAACCATCATTTTTATTATTTCTATTGATATTTTCAAGTTTTTGTGTGTAAAAAAAAAAAAAAATCACCAAAATTGGAAAAATTATAAAAATGGGACATGGTAATTTTTATGTGATAGAGTGCGTTAAGGGAGCCCCAGAGTCTCCGACCAGTTGTCCAGATCCCCGAGTTTCATCCTACAACGTGGGTGGTTTGGTCCAGCGGCGAAAGAGCGAAGGCAGTGACATTGTCCCACCGCACCGGTTATCCTGCCGCAGTTCATCAAATGTGCGTAATCGTCGAGTATCATTCGACAGCGGTCAGGAAAATCCTCCCCCAGGGGTGTCTGACAAACCCGTTAAATGCCGCAACCACAAGTGCAATAACAGTACATCACTGGCTGAAGCAAAGCGAATATACAAGAGTTGTCACAATTGCACTTATCTTTATTGTTCAAAAGAATGCAGAAGAGCACACTGGCCACGCCACCGAAGGACTTGCCTTCATTACCGAGCTGGGACCCTTTGCAGACAAGTTCTCTCATCAGCCAAAGAGGATCCAGCTACTATAAAGCATATATCTGCCCTGGCAAAACGTGGTTATGCAGCTCACGGTCGAGGTGCTGTCAAATGTTTCTTCACCAGTCCAGAGACAGCTGAACAATTTGTCGGCAATGGCTTTAAAGACCTCGGTGAACCGACTTATGTGCGTTGCTCTGATCTACTCACTAGTGAAATGGGAGCCGAACTCTATGCCGAAATAATGCGTTTATGTAAGACATACAATCCGGAAACAAGACTGGTCTTATTTGTTGCGGTTTGCGTTGTCAGTGAGGTGCCATCCAGTGGTGCGGTCAGATGGGAGCGTCAGCTCGTCTCAAGATGCGGTAAAATTCGTCTGGATCCATCCCAGAGAACCGTTCCTTCGCTCATATCACCATCACAAAATAAACACCAGACACAATCTTCATCTTCCACAGCTCCCACTGCTCCAACTGCTCCATTACAATCTTCTCCATCCAATCATCCTGCAATAACACGTGAAATGGACTCGCCGGAGACACTGGTACTTACTTCATTACCTGAAAATCAGGGCCAAAATACAACAAGACGAACACGGGAAATTGGATTCACTAACATTCAGAGGCAACTGAGACAGCGTGGGGTATCACTAAGACGACACTTTCCTCAGGTTTATACGAAATTATGTTCTTATGTAGACGGGACTGTTGATAAATTTGCACCAGTTACTATTTATCCACGTGATCAGGCGTCTGGTAAAAGTTTTATGTGTATTATTATGCTCGATGCCGAGCCAGAGAGACTGCAGTTATTACCTACTGATTCATCGAGAGTCAGGACTGTTGACATTAGTGTTGAACAGGAGTGATTATAAATCTACGAGACATTATTCTATTTTCCTTTCCTTTCCTTCCTTTTTCACTATAATAATGATAATAATTATCGCGAGCGTACGTAAGTTCAGATGAGTTTTCATTGAGAAATTCAACGAATGTTAGCTCAATCTTCGCAAGTTCAGCCCCTATTAAATTGAATAGTGGTAAAATTCTATGAAAAACGTAGTAATCTCAATTGTTCCAACGCTGAAAATCAAAAGATTGATTCACTCTCTCTCTCTCTCTCCTCTCTCTTTCCATCATACTGTGTGTCAATTTATCTCCATCAGTATAATTTGAAAAACTTGTTTCATTCTTTTGTTGATTCAATTCCCTTTTTTCTTTTTCTATTCAATAATTCCATGTTGGAAGGTGGAAGTAAAGGATCTCAATTGAGAGAAAAATCAAACTGGAAAGTGCTTTTTGAAAAATACGAATACGTATAATATATTTGCATTGTTGTCGTTGGACCATGAAGCTTATACGAAACATACTAAAAAGTGTGCCAAAAGTGTGGAAAGTGATGAATTAAACGTGCATCTTTTTCTCGTTCACTTGCAACGGCAAAGTATCAAAATTCAGCGGAGAATAATGAAGAAAATGAAAGGGGAAAATCTACGGTAAATTATAAATGATGCGATGGCATTCTCTATCCTCTTTCTACCTAGATTTTCTATTCTTCGAGCGTATAGATACTCAATTCATTATTAAAAAAAAAAAAAACTAACAACGGTGCCAACGCATTGACCGCTAGCAATGCATCCACACAATGCGATTCTATTCTTGTATATATATTATATTGCCAATTATTATCGAAAGAGGAGTAAAGATAATTAGGAACAGAAAATTACCCATCAGTCATTAAAAAAAAAACCGAAGAATCTACAGTCGTTCGCCTCTAGTTTAAACATTACAACAACAAAACAGATGACGTTATGCAAATCGAATCATAATGAAATTAATGCGTTTCGTCGAGCAGGGTTCTAATTTTTGTAAATAATTTTATTATTTTGCACATAAGAAGCAATAGAAAAATATTGTTGAATCAGTTTATAGTATAGCTATTTAATCTGTCTATCTCTTTGAAGAAGAAGAAGAAAAAAAAAATAGAAATTTAAACGCAAAATTATCCCCAAGTCACCAAAACAATGTGTGAAAAATAGTTGTTGAGTTGATTTCATAGATGAAACATCTTTAAAAGAAATGTAATCGCATCAAAATGCACTCAGCTGGGGAGTATATACGAGGATGAATGAAAGTTAATGATGATAATTTCCCGTTTATTGTTTAACAAACAAAAATCGGCGTGATTTTTGAATCTCATCTTCCCATTTATCATCTTTGATCATTGATTTTGTTCTTTGTTATTGAAAATCTTTTATTATTGATATTGTAATAATGCGGAAATCGTTAACCCGCAGTTGTTTATTGAGTAATAAAATATAACGAGCGTTACTATTTACGATAATTCATTTTCATTTGAGTGATAAATGGACTAAGCGAGTGAAAAGGTGTTGTAAAGGGAATCGAGAATAAATTATTATATATCAGCGCTATTTGTCCGCTAATACTGTTTTTTGGTATTTGTGTATGTATTACTTTACGAAATAAACTGTTAATTTTATTGAACAAGCTCAACAAGTGACGATTAATTACTAATAAACGTAATTAAAAAAATTGATTGAAAGTCAAAGTCTTTTGTTGCCAAAAAATTTCATTTTTGGATATAGTAACGCAAATATACGATATTAAATTTGAAGGATTTCCATCTTTTTTCATCCTTTTCTGTGTCTTTGTAAATTTTTCACCGTGTCACTCGGAAGCAGTCCCTTTGTCATTGGATAACGGAGCGAACAGTGATTGCAGATCAGTCAGTAAGGTAAACTATCCCCACTCATGAGGCGTGAGTATTCGGTTTAGATGCTGTGAAATTCACGACGAATCATCAGTTAAACTTCAGTCGTGATATAAGCCGAAACGTTCCTTGTCAACAATTGTTCAACTATAAAAACAAAAAAAAATAGATATTATTCGTGTTTAGCCAGCCATACACGTAAATATATATATATATACCTTTATACTCGAAGAAATATTGTACAGAACAACGATGCCGAATTTCGATGCAATTTTATCCAAAGATGAGCCCTACAATCGCCTGATCAAATGTATCGTCTCAAATTCCTACTTCGAGTACTTCGATTCGAGGGATGATCTTCCGATACATGTCATCAATACCTGCCTAAATGCATCAGCCAAAACTATTACCCTCAATGAAGGCAAACGAATCGTCGATTTCTTGTGCCAAGTGGAATTATACAGAGATACCATTCTTAATAACTGTAAACTATTCACATTGAACAACACTCTGGTGTTCGACGCACCGAGGAAACACTTGGAAGCCAAAATTTTTTCATTTCTCGACAGTAAACGTCATTTGATCCTGAGAAGGAACAAAAGAGGCCAATTGCCGAAATCCGTCTCCTTTGTTGTGCTCAAGCAGGCAGCAATCCGTGCAAACAAACTTGAGTTAGAAAATAACTCGACCGATTATTATAACCGATACATTTATTCTATTTACACGGCTATTGGCAAGAAATGGTGGCGATCTCGTGTTTTGTATGAGGAAAATGTTGAACCTGTTGTACCTCATGCTATTCATCAGGTAATTCATCTCCAACTCTGCATTGATAATTTGCAAATTTCAGTCTTAAAAAATTTATTTGTCCATTTTTTTCCTTTGACATTTCAGAATTCTATCTGGCCATCTCCTGTATATGTTAAGGAGCCAGAGCAATCTGAAATATTCAGCAAACTGCCTCTCAAGTAATAATCATTTTTGTCGATAGAAAGATTTCCATGATTTTCCTTTTTATTCATTTTTTCAGAAAACGAATATTGCAAAATTTCAGGAGGCATAATCAAAATTATGATATTCATGAGGTAACCATTCTATTATCTCCAAAAAGAAATTTCACTCATCCTCCTAAATTTCATAACATTATTCTCATGCCTTTCATAGAATGACCCCACGACGATGAGTTCTCGAAACATTGGTATGGAAGATATCCAAACAAACGCCGCAATCGACACCGGCGAGTACCAGATTATTGCACACGATCGTCCCTCTCTAACTATTACAATCACGAAACGTCCAAGTTCAACTTAATGAAAAACCTGGCAATATTAGAATGTCTTTATTGTAGGAAACAATAAAAATCGTCACAAACTTTATAACGGTCTCATTCACTTCAATAACATCTCCTAAACCTTCAATAGCTCTACGTAAACGGCAACCTGGCTAATTCAAAGGACCAAAACAATTTCTTTCCGTTTTCAAGAGCTATATAAACGGCGTCTTCGAGTGGGGTCCTCAAATCATTCCATTCCACCCCACTCATAGCATTTCTATTCCCCCCTTCGACGGGTCAGACTGGCCCAGGCCAATGTGGTGTTTACCTGCCTAGCCGGGGTGTAAACATCGTTCCGCCGGCAGTTGGTTTGTTATGAATTTGTTGGAAACTGTTGTTTCGTCTCATCAAAAACATCGAAATAAATTACCAAAATAATTCAAGTGAAGTGAAGGATTATTTAAAAACTATGTAAACATGAGGCTTATGACAACGAATCAGGACACGTACGGTCGTCTAATACGATGTATCGTATTGAATTCCTTCACAAGTATTTTTGAGAGCAATGAAGAAATCCCCGAAACGATTACACACATCTGCCTGTCGGCAATGTCTTCCAAGGGTACAGACATTAGGGACAGAATTGTTGAATTCAATTATCTTGTCAATGTATACAAGGCGAAAATTCTCAAGGATTGTCAGCGATTCAATGAAGAAGGTGAGAATGGAATGCTCGCCTTGCAAACACCGAGAGAGGACACTCAGGCCAGAGCTTTTGAGTTCTTCGATGAGAATCGAAGTGAATTGTTGAAAATTAATAGCACTGGGAAACTTCCGACGATGATTACAACGTCAGTAATTCAAGAAGCAGCGCGCAATCATCTTGGCATCTACATTGACTATAAGTCAAATAATAAATGTGAGAGATACATGTACTGGGCCTATCGTAACATTGCCATGAAGTGGTGGCAATCCAGAGTTAAGAATAAAGAGAACACTGAAACAAAAACGTCTTGTGATGCAGAGGTAACATGTTCATATCTCAAAAATCAAACTTTTTTTTTTTCAATTAGTGAAGGGAATTGGAAAGACGCGTCATTTTATTGATTGCATTCCAGAAGTCCGAGGATTCGTCAACTCATCGCAACGGTAACTCCGTAAGAGATCAGCAAACTAGGAGGTAAGAAATATTTCACGTATGCGAAAATTCAAGAGAAAAATCTGGCACTTTCCCCAAAAAATTCTATTAAATTCTCAAGAAGATTATGCTACTTTCTGGTTAACTTCTGCGACGAATTCAAGTGCCGAAAAAAAATTAACTCGGAAATTTCATGTCCCGGGTTTCGTGTAATTAGATACTATCATCAAAAACGATTAATTAATCAATTCGTTTCTCTTCAGAAAGAGGAGTTGTACGAATGGAGAAACTGATGAGAACGCAAATTCTTGTGCCAAGGTAAAAATTTTCGATGTGCTTCTCAAAAGCCTCCCTTTGTGGATGAATTAACATTACTGATTTTTGTTTCTTAGAATGAACCTCTTCGAGACGTTCCTCAGAATAATGGAAGACAATCACCAGTATACTGGGTGAGATCAGATAAACATTTTCGTTCCTTGATGCGATTGGAACAAAAGAAGAAGAAACAGAGGCTTCTTCAGTCCATTTAAACATATTTTACTCTTCAACTTGAAAAAAAAAACCATGGCTGATTCACTGCAGCAAACAATTTTTTTTGCACCCAAAACTCTAAAACAACTGCATTGTACTTCTTTCTACATTTATTAAAGACGAAGACTATTCTCTGAAACATTGCACGGTGTGATAATTTTTCACTGATATTTGCCGTATTTGAAATGTGAAATATCAACTCCTAAATTACCATTCTCCAGTAAAAACAACTTTTTGAAATCCAATCATTTGGGATAGTTTAATGAAATATTATAGTTTGGGAATTAATATTTATTTTTTAATTAATTTTTTCCCAATTCAAAATTTTTTCAGTAGAGAGCAAGACAACTGCAATGGCCAGGTGTGTGTTCTGTTGAGTCGTTCGAGTACATATCATTTTCGCGGGAAAACAAGACGTGTGTTGCCTGTGTGATGCTTTTGTGAAAGCATGTTTATACACCATTCGTCGATAAAAAAAATACTCCGTTTCTTACCTGGCGATTATATCGCCTTCTAGCTGACCGATATGCTTTACCATAGAATTATAAATAAATATTTTCAATGAATGGATGTCTATGAGGATTATTACAGCACATATCCTCCACATTAACGATGAACTGTAAAAAAAAGTGATGAATAACGAACGACGAAGAAAAAAAAGATGCAAAAAACGAGAAGTGTATCCCAAATTGTTCCCAAACGATTGGAATTGGTTTCATCCGGAAATTTATTATTTACCTGCTAGCCACATGTCCGTGCACTCCAAAATGTTTTATAGTTAAAATAAATTACAACTATGTTTATCAAGTTCAGTCATACGTGACCCTGAAATTTTATTTGCAATAATAGCTTTGTATATTTCGACCGTTCACCTAGCAGCTGCACTGCGCTGCAGCATGCAGTGCGACAGATTCCAACTCGATGGCCCAGTCATGGAGTCTAAAAAACAGTAGAAAAAAGTTGGAATTCACCAGAGAACCGTCCAAATACGTGAAAATAAAGCCCAAATGATGGAGGAAGAGATAGACATTTACGGAGATTTGGACCACTTGGATGAAGACAAATTGGAAATTGTAAGGAACCAAAATTTGAGGTTATACCAGTTTTCGCGGGAACTAGGAATTGGACAAGTAGTGAATTATTTTTCATTGTTTCCAGACACCTCAAGTGACCAGAGAGTTGCAACAGGAGAATGCCGAGTTGCAGAAAAAAATTGAAGAGCTCAGTAGTGAATTAGAGAGGATAACTAAATACTCCAAATCTCTGGAGGCTAACATATCGTCTCTGCATAAAACGGCAAAGGTGGAAATTGCAAGAAAAGATCGAATGATCACGGATCTTCGTCAGCAGTGAGTTGAATTTAATGATGTTAAATAAAATAAACCGTTTCAATCTTGAAAGAATTATCTCAAATTTTTTTCTATTCGCAGCCGCGAAAATAAAAAAATTTAATTTCATTCTGTTATCATCAACTATTATATCCATAAAATGTAAATACTTGGCTGAAAATGCTCGGGCGATGGCCCGTTGCAGAAATTTGCAAATTAATTTTGTTAAAAATAACTAAATAAGAGAGACCATTTTGTGTGAAATGGTACGATTTGAATGAATCAACTCCCATTCTGAATTTCCAATTACAACTAGTCACTCTTTTTTTTTTAGGCTTGACAATGCAGCTTTTCGACGCAACACCAATTTCCGCATTCCAAAAAGGATCCCGAGACCTTCAGTAATCTCCTTACCCCCAAAAGATGAATCCACTTGCACCGAAATTAAGAAAGAAGAAGTTAACAATACAATCAACAAAGAAGAAACTGAGTACCAGAGCCCACTCATCACAAACGATGAGGATTTCGATGATGCCGAGAATCTTTATCAACCGGAGAATCTTCCATTGACAGTTTTCGGAGAGAGACTGAAGAGAAAAATCGAGCAGGAATCTCGAGAGGAAGCAGAAGCTTCTGAGAACGTCCGAGAAGAGCAGGCACAACAATCCGAAGACATTGGGACTGATAAAGCTCCAGAAGTCCTCGAAAATATTGACACAGTTCAAAATAAAGAGGACAAGGAGAACAAGTATCGACTTATTCCGTTAACCCTCCAGAGACTGGCTGAAAATTCACGAAAGAGAGGTTCAGATAGTGTTGAAAAATCAGAGGAACAGGATTATTCCAGGCCGAGGGATAGTCATGAGAATAAGAGGAGAAAATTCGACAATAGTGAGAGTCGAAGAGATCAATCTCCAGACGTAGATAGATATAAAAATTCGACAGCGACAGCAACAGCGAAATCTGTATATAGGAAGAGGATGAAGATCAAGGCGGAGTACTATTGCCCTGGCAAACCAAATACGCACGACAATTCTCGCCACCAGAAAACACCAGGAAGCAGTTGTTCTAGGAGTAGATCAAAGAGCAGAGAGAGGAGAGACAGGAGAGACCCTCACTCTTCATTAGATAGGAGAAAAGATACTAGGGGGCGAAGTAAAACTCCACCGCGTGGACACGATAGTGAGAAAGGTAAATACCGCTCTAGTAGAAAAGCAAGTGATGATAGATATGGGGAGAGAAGAGGAGAGAAATCACGAAATTCAAAACGACCGGTCCGAAAAGACGTGACTCCGCCTGTGAAAAGAATGGACTTGCGACGCAGGTTGGATAGAAGAAATGATGGCAGAGTAGATTGCAAAATTCAAGATGAGATGAGAAAAAGGACTCACAGTGGTGCTGATGCTAGGAGAAATAATAGACTGAGAAGATCGCGAGAGGTGTCGAAAAACAATCATGTCAGTAAAAGTGAAATTAATGATTCGAAACATCCAAGTCGATTGAGGCTCAATGTGAATGGTCAAAGAGATGTGGACAGGACTAAAAGTGAAAGATCAAAGTCTCCGTCCACTGAACGAAGAAGACGAAATTCGTCTGATGAAAAAATAAAAACTGAACCACCCAAAGAATCGGAGGAAATCGTTGCAAAGGACAAGATGCCGATCGATAGGGATGATATAGAAGAGGGGGAGATACCCGACAGTCCGTGTCGCGAGTCTCCAGACCCAGCACGTGCATCCACAACCAATAAAATTAAACTGTCACCTTCGAAAGATGATCAGTTGCATCCCGAGGTGAATGGAGTAGAACCTCACAACTTGGATGACTCTCTGAGAGAGGAGAAGATTGAGAATATTGAATTGTTTATTGAGAAGCTGCAAAGTAACGATCGAGAATTTTTCCAAGAGCAGACCCGAATAAAGAATGAGAAATTACAATCATTATCAAGTAATCAATTGGGAATTGTCAGTGATAGTAAACAAATAACTAGTCAAGATCGGAAAGCGAACGTTGAAATAATTTCAGCGATCTCAAAGAAAGACACTTCGGATGAGTCAGTGCATCTCACCAGTATCCTCGGGGATTCTTCCGATGAGGAGGTTTGCGAG
This sequence comes from Diachasma alloeum, assembly GCF_001412515.2. Classification (NCBI taxonomy): domain Eukaryota; kingdom Metazoa; phylum Arthropoda; class Insecta; order Hymenoptera; family Braconidae; genus Diachasma; species Diachasma alloeum. Next base: position 110,692 of record NW_021681298.1, read on the forward strand.
TCAGCTTTGAACGCAGAGACAGCTGCTATTTCTGATAATGAAGTGGAAAGAAAAATGCCAGATACTGCTCACAATGTTTCCCATTCACTCGACGACTTGATACCGAATGGTATAACAAAGAAATCCGAAATTGTTGGGGTGCCCACAGATGCCAGTGCAGATCAAATACCAGAGGCTATATTTGATGATGTAAAAACTTCACCAAAAGACGATGCGCCACAATCGACTATTTTCGGATCCACATCCCCTGCAACGGAAAATGATAGCATCGAGAAAATATCGAAATCATGCCCCAAGTTGTTAGAGGCACTTCAAACCCCGCGGGCGATTCTCCAAGAAATCGACTCGCTGCCGAAAACCAAACCGTTGAAACCAAACGAGCCTCATTTGCAGAAATCTGTACCAAAGGAGAAAGAGAACAGTGGCGCAAAAACAGATAGAATAATAGTTGTAGCTAGAAGGAGAAAAGTTAGATTAACCGACATTTCTACTTCCATGACGGTCGTAGTGAGCGAGAAGAATACCGACGAAAATCAGTAGCGCATTGAATTGAAATGAGGAGCTTTCGATATTTGGATGGTTTTTCTACGAAAAAAAAAAAAAAAAAAAAA
>NW_021681298.1:111836-145494 GCF_001412515.2 Diachasma alloeum
AAAAAAAAAAAAAAAAAAAAAAAGTAAGGTACCTGAATATTTATAGTTGATCATTTCATTTTTTATTACATCGATGTCACGATGGAAAATATTTTTCAAGTATAAGAGCTTAGATTGTAAAAATGTATAAAAAATTAATTTTCATTTCTTCATTAAAGTAATCCGTTTTTAAAAAGATGAAAATTTGAGCTTAACTGTGTTACGGCAGATTGAACGCCACTTCAGAATTTACCCCAGTTTTTCAAAATATAGTTGGAACGCCGAGGGGATGCATACAGACGCGGGGTCGCACCCCACAAGCCTCCCCCCAATGACTGAATCCCTCGCCACATGGGCTCCTCTTGGTGGCGTGTTTCCATCTGCTTTCATCTACTTACCCAATAATAACGATTTTCCATCCCCTCTTGATCTCCCTGAAAACTTTGCGACCGTGTAGTGAGCATTGGATGACGTCGCTAGACGCCGAAACTCGGATGTGTGTGTGTGGTTTCTTCTGCGCTGTCGCCGACGAAACATGGAAGGTTGTTATCAATAGCATCAGTGGCAAGAGCAAATCATAATTTTTATCTGCCACCCTTTTTGTATTTGTCAACAAAACTAGAAAATTTTCAATCTCTCTGACGCATCCGAAATTACAAGTTTTTTCAAATTGACACGATGCGAATATAACGAGTGTTGAGTGAAGGGGTGTGAAGAAACATTTGAGACAGTTTCTTTTTTTGTCATACCCATCAGTTGCCTTTATTCCAACGTAACATCTCAACATCATTTAGCAGTGTGTAACACCGTTGTTTTTTATTTTTCGTTTTTTTTTTACAAGAATATAAGGAGAAATTTTGTGAAATGGGTTCAATAGTGTTGAGATCGTTGTCGATTCTTCTTGGAATATTCTTCGTATTTGTGGGAACAATCAAGGTTACTTCATACCTTAGCAAGGATCTTCACAAGGACTTGGTAATTACTTAAACTATTGAGATAATGTAATTTATTTTTTTTCCAATAGAGATATTCGAAATTGCTATTATATAAGAATAGCGTGGGACGCTCTGGCATGGGGACTGTTGACAGGGTCGACTGACGCAGACGTTTGAACTTGTTTTTAAATGATGGTTCTACTTTATGGGATAATATACTTTATCTGTTTATTTATACAGTTTTCAAACTCAAGCCTGCAATATGGTGGTTTTCATACGAGTAGTGAAAAGCATTTATAAACACTAAAATGAGAAAGGCAAAACATTAAGCTGTTTATTTATAATCTGCGGCCAAACTTGAGGATTGTTGAGTCTTACGATTCGCAAAAACATTCATCAATTTATTTTCTTCCGTCGAGTACCTAATTATTAACATTATCGATTTTCATTGTATTGTGTTGTCAAGCTGCGTCAATGATTATATCGGAAAATGAATTTTCAGCTTATTAATTCCCATTCGAGGCAATGAAGATGTTATTTTAGCACTCATTCAATCAAATCAGCAGATTGAATTGTCCTGTGAAATTTGGGAATATTCAATAAATATCTTCCAAGTTGCCTCACGGTCGCCAAAAACCTTCTCTTATTTCTATTTTTGCACTAACAGTCTTCTTTGCTACATAACAGTGATTGTGTCAGCTGAGCGGCTTGTTAGACTTGGTACAACGCCAGCATTCGCTGAAATTGATCACATTCATGCACGCGATGATAAGTCATTGTTGTTTGTCCAAAGAAAAAAAATTTTTTTTTTTACAGCGAAAAGAGTATGTAAAGTATGCCAAGGTGTTTCCACTCTCGGAGTTACTCAACTTCAAAGTACCGAGCAAATGGTACAGACGGGTTGTTGGATCATTGGAGATTATTTGCGGATTGGCAATGGCCACTATTCCAAATCGTGAGACCAATAAAACCACTCATATGCAGGGCCGAGGACTTTGTCTAATAAAAACAATGCAAAATGCTTGTTAAATGAAGTCCCAGGCCTAAACCCCCCATGTATTCCTGTATCTTTTATATTGATTGAACGAAATTAAATTTTCAGGGAGAGTGAAAAATACATCCAATGCAATTCTCTTATTTCTCATGCTGATGGCCTTCTACTCGCATTATAGGCTTAACGATAAGCTGGAAAGAACAGCACCTGCATTGGTAAGAATTCCAATCGCAATAGTAAAATCTACACATACCGGATGGTTTACTCATTATTATCGCGATATTTCAGGTATTTTTGTTCATGCTGACTGGTAGACTAGTCATCGACATGCAGCTGAGTCGCCAGGCGAATCAGACGGCAACGGCGAATGGAATTGATGAAAAAGGGAAAAAGCAAGACTGAAAGAAACGACATTGAAACAGAAAATCCTTCCGACCTTATATGATTTTTTGAAATGGATATGATCCAGCGAGCAACTGTCCCGAAGTTTTCTTCACTAGGCTCATTCTTATTGCTCATTAAATGAACATACATCGTCAGCATATGCCGGATAAAGGGCAGAATTTGACATCTGTTTATTGGGATAATATTCTGATTGCAGATTAATTTTCATCCACAGTACCCCACGCAATAATCAGCTTTGAGCGGCACAATTAACTAACTGCCTTTCATAATCGGTATTTCTAGGGATGTATATAAACAATAGATAGATTAAAACACTCATTGAAAAGCACCAATTGCACACTCATCCTGTAAACCACGAGGGATTGATTTTATATCATAACGATAATGATAGTATAATCACAATAATTGAACATAAAGTGAAGAGACTCTAAGACAAGGGAAAATGAACCCTCATCAGGGGGCCTATTCTCGAAATATTTCCGTGCGCGGAATCGACTCCGTTGACGGAACGCCTATATGATTCCTATACGCAATTCGTCTACGAAGCCACTTCCGTGCACGGAAATATTTCGAGAATAGGCCCCCTGGGTGAAATGGATTCCATTTGGGGTAGATTTGTTTGCGTGCAGGGACCTACATAAATAAGAAAAAGATGAGCGGGGGGGGGGGAATATGTGAGCTATTATAAATAAATGCCTACACATAAGTTTCACCATAGGAGTGTTCATTTTGATTGAAGAAATGTATCAGTAGAATAATCATATGGAATCTAATATTATTTATTTTAGACATGTAAATAATGGGAAATTTCATGCAACTTTAGGAAAGATTATTGTTGGTGAAATGCATTCAAGAGTATATTGTATTGTCCTTATGAATATAACTCAATAGGATTTATTCAGGCCGTGAACTGCCAATGATTGAGTTATTTTTATGGGAAGAAAGAGAAAAGGGAAACAGCTTAATAATGATTTTGATTTGTAATTGTGACACCCCAGCTTTTATAAATTCTTTCACCTTTCACGTGAACCGACCTGTTCCTCAACTAGCCAAATACCGACACCGATTACTAATATTTCATAATGGTTGATAATAAAAGGTAAGAAATGACCATGCTACAATTTTTCTTTAAGCTAACAATTAGTTTATATTATTTTAGTTTTCCATAATATTGTTTTATTATTTACAAGCATTCCAAAATTGGAAAAACGCTTCTGCAGCTTCATAAAAAAAATATGGGAAATTGATCATTAGGTCGTTTTCTAATATCTCCATTCGAGAAAGCGAATGTCGCAATCATCTTGGATTATTTTGTCTCTTTTCATTAGAGATTAGTAAACAGCGATATTTTTGCAATATAAACGAATAAGTGCACAGAGTAAAATGTACCTTGGAGAGTGTATTACGGTCGCAAGATATTCAGGAATCTTGCCCGGTTGTTAACAAGTGGAGAGCTTTCTGTAGATTTTGTACTGCCGTTGGAACATCATCGTAATTGACTGCGCTTCCTGCCCATTTTATGTATTTCGATACTTTCGTCATTTGTTCTGCGGTCAGAGTGATTTCGCCTAAACAAAAGCCAGACATTTATTTTCTTTTTTTTTTAAAAAGAAAGTTTCAATTCCAGGAGGGTATGATTTATGATTAATCAATCGAGTATCAAGACTTACCAGCATTCAATCTTGATGAATAATCAACCGAGGGATTGGTGGTAATTGGAGTCGATGGAGGATTGTAAGGCTGTGGGGTCGAAGGGAGAGAATTGTCCGATGGAAGAGAGGGATAAGGGGGTATACTGGAGGTCGCTGGTGTTGCTGGGGGATTTGTAGCACCAGGAGGCGATGGGAAACCATAAGGGTCTGCACGAGGTGGCGGTGTAGGCTGAGATGGTTCGGCTGAAAAATAAAAAAAAACAAAAAAGTTGGTCAGAGAATCCAAATCATTTCGATGAGAATCTTCACTCTCAATGATTATGATAAATTCAATTTCGCCAATACACATTAGGTGATTGAAGCCATGAATATGTTTAAAGCGTCACTGTGCATAAAAACGAATGGACACTGAAATGATTGATGAGCAGCAACTAAGTACCTTCTTCGTCATCATTATCGGATGCTAAGAAGAGAAATGACATTAGTGAATTAATTACATCATGAAGCCTAATTGAGTCAACTACTACTATACTCAGCTACTGAAAAGAACCAGGTGGGAAAATTACCAGGCTGTGGGGGTTTATCGACCTCCTCTTCGACCCCAGCAGTTTCATCTTTTAGTTCCGATTCAGCTTCTGCATCGTGTTTCTCGTCTAATGATTTATTATCACTCATTATATTGACAATCATACCTAGTGGAAAACTAGAAACTCATCTACCAAGCAGTACTTCCTTTACCTTGTATATTCTCGGCATTATCAAAACCCTCGGGTTCGGCTTCAGGCTCCGCTTCATTCTTTTCTTTTTTATAAATAACCCACAAAGGATTAATTACAAATACCCCCAATATTAACAATAAAATTATCATGGAATTTTTTAAAATTAAAATTATTTGCTTTACCTGCTGGATTTTCCAGACTCTCGGATTTTTCCAGTTCATTATCATCATCAGAGTTATCAAGTTGTTCATCTACATAGATAGATATTTGTAATGGATAAAACATTGAAAAAATCACGAATTCACGGAGAGACTTTCAATTGAGCTCAGTCTGGACTCATTACAAAGAGAAAGAGTTGAGAAGGGAAAAAAAAATTATCCCGTTTCATTAACGCCTTAAAACAATCAGTGCCTAATGATTCTACAATCTACCTGAGTTTCACATCAGACATAGAATAAACAATAATGCCTCACCTGGTTTTGGAGGCACCTCACTGTCGTCCTTTTCAGAATTAACAGGACCCGGCACCGGAGTCTCTCCGTTCTTCAAACAATTGTGAATGTAAGCAGCCTTCCATTTAGCATATTTTCTATTCTGCGCTGCCTCATCGGTCAATTCCCCAAAAGTTGTCAGCACGTCATACAGCAATCCAGCGGTGTAAAAACTCTGTATGACATTCTTGGTGAAATTACCGGCACGATCGTTCTTGTCAGCAAACAGAAATAGTTTGAGTGCCCAATTTTCAAGATGTGCCTGTGCGGCAACTTCATTAGTTATAGCCTCGTTGTCGTGTTGTTCCTTCTTCGTGGTTTCAAGCCAGTCCATAAGTTTAATGAGGAAATTACGCTCTTCTGGGCCCTTTGAGCTGAGCTTCATGCCGGTTTGTAAGGCATAGAGGCGTGCTACAACCAAAAATGATAGTTGAAGCGAATGGTTTTGAATTTTCATTAACTCGAGAATGACGGAGGGGAAGTTTCTTCATTTTCATTTCAATTTCAAGGTATTTTTTTAAGCTTCACAGCTTTAAATTTCATAATTTATCATAATCGCGCGGATCGTATGACTAATATATATATATCGCTGATTGGAACAGTCATTTTATTCGTTGTATTCAATATCGCTTCGACATACCCCAGTAGCTGACAACCGGATCCCGTTGATCATGCTCATTTGCAATCTTCAAGTAGGGTTGAATACTCTTGAGGCTCGCTGGAAGCTCCGACAACTCTGGAGCGGGCATTGCGAATGACAATAGACAGTTTTTTTTTACTTGTGGAAAGGCTTTTTAATTTATTCAAGATTTATCTGCGTATTATTAAAAACTCTATTCCGTTGACTCGATGACGGCAATAATACTCATCAGCGTCATCAGCTGTGGGAGTCTAACCTTATTTTTCGTTTACTACATAAGCACAACACTCTCCTCCCTGTTGGGGCTGGAGTATAGTGAATCCAAAGGAAGAGTTCGTTTAGAATTGCTAGTAATCCTTATTGCCCCACCACTGATCTCAGGAAATTATCTGCTAGTTCTACTATATGTACAGTGGAAGAGGAGGTCCATATAGCCATTCTACTACGTCGTTGCCACAAGAGAATGTTCCTCGTGCATCTTCGGATTCACAAGAAACCGGGAAGACAAAAGAGTGTGCACGGGTTCGGGCAAATACCGAAGGCCATTCTCTGGTGGAGAGGAGTATAAGCTTATATTATTATACCCCATTCGCATGAGAAGAAAATAGTGGGGAGTTCTCAGAACGTCGCCCATTATTGCCCGATCGACGTAAACTTGAACCAAACGAATTTTTTGTACTTGTTGTTAAAAGAGCCATCGGTTTCAGTGCACAGTGCGCTCGGCGCTCCTCTCCCAGACGCCGTCGGCTTTACAAATGTCACCTCAATTCCTCAAATTATCCAGTTTTTTCTGAACCAAGTGAATTTCCCGAATTCAAGTGAACACTATTGTTTTTTGAGGCAAAAAAATTAAACGAGAAATAGTCGCTGAATTGAGAAAATAGGAGATACCCGGGTTGCACCGGGTTGACTCTAACAACCACTCCATAACCTTAAATCTTGAGTTGAACCGCCTTGTGCTTCCTTACTCATGTAAAACGTATTTGGTTGATTGAATCGAAATGGTACCTCTCGGTCTATCACCAGGTCACCAGACCTCTGTCAATAATACATCGTCCACACCTACAAGCGGCTCAAAAGCAAGTTCCACCTTGGTATCGTATCATTTTCAATGAATGTTTTTTTTTTACCATGTGAGCCACATTCTTATACACAATCATTTCCCGTTTATTTTGTTTAGAAACCGAATTACACTCTGAAATATACACTTGCTGGACACACGAAGGCTGTTTCATCTGTTAAATTCAGTCCGAATGGTGAATGGCTGGCTAGCTCATGTAAGTAGAGGTTTTTTATGGATCATCAATATCTCCTATTTATCTAGTGTCGTTTCAAAGTACTTGTACTTTATCCTACTGTTCACGGAATAATTTTGCAGCTGCTGATAAACTCATAAAGATATGGGGTTCTTATGATGGTAAATTTGAGAAAACAATAGCTGGACATAAATTGGGTATATCAGACGTAGCGTGGTCCAGTGATAGCAGACTTTTGGTATCAGCATCTGACGATAAAACACTTAAAATTTGGGAACTCAGCTCCGTAAGTCTCCATGAAGATGTAATTCTAGACAGATTCGACTGTTGCATTGGCACTTATTGCATTGTTTTTTACAGGGGAAGTGCTTGAAGACCCTAAAAGGTCACAGTAATTACGTATTTTGTTGTAATTTTAATCCCCAGTCGAACCTTATCGTATCTGGATCCGTAAGTTTTTTTTTATATGAATATCAAGTTTAGACATTGTTATACTCCTGCTCCATAAGTAGATGATAATTATTTTATACATGTTTTTAGTTTGATGAGAGTGTCAGGATTTGGGATGTAAGAACAGGAAAGTGTCTGAAGACACTACCAGCTCATTCAGATCCAGTGAGTGCTGTACATTTCAACAGAGATGGCTCTCTAATTGTGTCAAGCAGTTACGACGGTCTATGGTATGTTGAATTCTCATTCATTTTGTATAGCCTAAACAGCACAAGGCCAATTAACTGCACTTTTAACAATAAAATCAATAATATCTTAAATTCGAAAATATTCAAAGATATCTTTCGTAACATTGTTACTATTAAATTCCAGTCGAATATGGGATACTGCATCTGGGCAGTGTTTAAAGACCTTGATCGATGATGATAATCCCCCTGTATCTTTCGTGAAATTCTCACCGAATGGAAAATACATTCTTGCAGCAACATTAGATAATACACTCAAGCTTTGGGATTACAGCAAAGGCAAATGCCTCAAAACCTATACGGGGCATCGTAATGAAAAATACTGTATATTTGCAAATTTCTCTGTGACCGGAGGCAAAGTAAGTTTTTCAATAATTAAAAGAACATTTTTTCTTTTTATTGTAATGAGAAAACTAATTAAAATATTTTTTTTCTCTTCAGTGGATTGTTTCTGGTTCAGAGGACAATATGGTGTACATCTGGAATTTACAGACAAAAGAAATTGTACAGAAACTTCAGGGACACACAGGTAAATCCATAAAATTCTCATCAAATTTCAATAAAACACAAATAATCGCAATTAATATAACGATAATTGATTTTAGACGTTGTTCTCTGTACGACATGTCATCCAACGGATAACATCATCGCATCAGCGGCATTAGAAAATGATAAAACGATAAAATTGTGGAAAAGTGACACGTAGATGTAGGTAGATTTTTCCCCGGAAGATAGAAATAAGGGCTGTCATTCATTATGTACAAATTGAAATCACGACCTGCAAGAAAACCTGCAATAGGCAAAGGGAGCAGGAATTTTATTTTCGTATCGAAATAATATGAAAAATTCATTCGCAATTTCTCTTCAAGATCAATATGAGACAACTATTTATAGTAAAAAAATTGAATTGTCATTGTTTTTTTTTCAAGACTAAAATAAGCTTTCAAAGTTATACTATTATGCTACAGGAATCACAACCATTTCCATTATAAATATAAATACATACTGTTTGCCGTAAATAAAGATGTTTTCCATTTGTAATTCATGGCTCTCCTTTTTTCATCATCTCCCACACTTGTCAAGTAGAAAATAAGAAATATGGAATATACTGAAGAGAGATCACTTGTATAGTAGTAATAACATTTGCAAACATTTTATTAGATCCAATTTTCATCGAAGCACATACCTCATTGTTTCATTCACATTTACTTCGGCTAACACTATGAATGCATAAATAATGAAGCGAGACACAACGAGATGTCAATCATAATTGTAGTAAATAGCAACTAACATTAATCAAAAAGATTGTTAATATTTTGCTTCGTGTACAGAAATGGAAAAAAGCCAATTACAATTCAGATGCAGTTTTCTTTTTCCTCTCTGATGATCGTAAAGTACGTAGTGTTTTTTGTCGATATTTCCATCAAACAAAGCTCTTCAGAAGGTCAGTTATGTAGAAAGAGAGGTCTGGTATCTCCCCCAGTAAACCTGTAAGCAATGAAACAAAAGTTGAGTAATCCAATTCTATTAATTCTGGCAATAATAAAATTGCAATTGAATAAGCAAATACTCACCGACAACATCACAATATTCATCGAACGACGCACAAGGCAGCAATTCATCTCGGTAAGCAACGAGAACTTTTTCAGAAGCTTTGAGCATTGCTTCATCATTTTCCCTGATATAATCAGCCAAAACAGTGGACCATTGTTGCTGTGACGAGGTCATTTTCGCAGAAAGACTGGGATCTTTGAAGAAGTTTCCATAAATGGCATCGATGAGTCCAAAAAAGATGAGGACGCTCTTATAAATAGAGTAATCTTTGACAGTGGTTTCAGTGATGGTTTTGGTGGGCCCAGAGGGTGCGATATACCTCTGATGTGCCAAAACAATGAGCCTCCTCAAATGGATGAGTTTCTCCTGTTGCCATCGGGCTGGTGGATGTATCATAAGTGAAAGAACTGCTTGATAATAAGGGCCTTCAGCCTCATAACAACTGTCCAACCAGGATGCTGAAGGCGAGGACCTCAAGTAGCTCGTCAGCTGCTGCTCCTCTTTACCCCCAGATCTAGTGGTATTCATTACGTAAAGGGCCATATGAGTGAGATAAGGAATGATGTGCATATTGGATTGAGGTCCACCACCGCCGGTATCATCATGGAAACTCTTCTCCTGTGCAAATCTCAGCAACAACAGCTTCAAGTCGTGAATTGTCGACGAATAAGAGATATCCCTGTGGCCAGTTGACTCCTGGAGATAAGTATTGTGTCTAGCTAGGCAGGTAGCAAAGGCTGATTCTGGCACCTGTGGTCCCCAGAGAGGCAGCAAACCATTACACTTGGTGTTGGCATTTTGGAGAGCTGCGCTCTCCCACTCATCCCTAGCTCTCGCCAATCTCACAGCTGACACGTGACAATCCACATGAACAACATTGAAATGCGTTACAGTTGTGTATCCTACTGTCTTGCGTTGTTTCGTCTCAAATTCCTCGACATTGCAACGTTTTGTAAAGGTATAAATACCAAGGACCAGATTTGGCTTGAATTTGTAGCCCTCACGACAGATAACACAGACTAGACCAGTCTCATCCTCCCCAAGATCCTCCATCTGTTGGAGAATAGTTCCTCCACTTGCTGCTGTCACTTGGCCTTTGTCATTTGTGCGCATTCCAAGGGCACCAAGTTGACGTTCTCTCATTGCCATAGCCAGACGTTTCTTTTCACTTCGTGTGTGTTGCCTTGCCTCCTCGATTAGTTGAGCCACCTTGGTATTGGTGCAGAGGGCCTCCAGAAGGTTCTCAGCGAGTGACCCAACGTGTTCGTCCGAAGATACTTGTTCGAGTCGATGAATTATGCTGATAGTTACTGGTGATACTGCGAGCTGGGTCAATTCATGATGTGTAGCCAAACCAGTGAGAAAACGGAGAATGTATTTGAGTGCTGGTTTTGAGATAAATTCTTTCAATTCGTCACTGTCTGTACGAAGTAGAGTTGGTTTTACACATGGAGCGTATACTGTGATGTATTCAAAGGCATTTTTAACTATTCCCATATCAATTATGTAATCTTTCAGGGTATTTCCAATGGAATTTCTCTCAATTCCCTGGGTTAGAATACAGAAGAGCTCCAGCTTTTGTTCGTCCTCTGCAGTGTGTTCGTAATCAAACTCGTAGAAATTCAGTACAGGCTTGAAGAAATCGCAGAGAACAGCCATTTTTTCTTTATTTCCATATGTCAAGGCTGCTAAGACTCTAGCTAGGTGAATAAGAACATTATTGCTCTGTCTGACAGCTGAGGATTGAGTGCAAGAGAGGAGAGCTTTCACGTGTTCAGGGCCTCCAAGAGTCGTTGAAAATTCCTCAAATGACTCTAGAGATTGAGATGTCGCATTTGCCAGAATCGTCTCCATTATGTCGAGGAGTTGTTCTGTTACTTTAGCCTGTGCCTGACCGGTCGTCTCGGATGTTTCTGTTGCCAGGCATCTCTGGAGGACTTGAAGAAACACAGTAACAGCACCCAATTCTGGTCTACTCAATACTTGTTGATTCTTCTTCACTTTGACAGACAGTCTGAAGAGCTTAAGAAGTACTTGAAGTAGCGGTCGAGCTCGCCCAACGTCGTGAATAGCAGACAAACGATCGAGCATCACTTGTAGCCCTCCACAATCAGCAAGAACATTAGCCATTTTATAGACTTCCTCATTATTAATCTCCTGTTCACTATTTGCATTGAGAGTCTCCACAAATTCTTCAGTGGCATCACCAAGAAGTCCTCGCATTCTATATACAACTCTCATGGCATCACATTCCCCACCTTCGTGAACCCAAATCTTTTTGTAGACATCCTTGACAGGCAGATCCAAACTGATGATCTTGTTATTCACCAAGAGTTCCATTCCATTGTCATCTTCCAACAGTGCCACCAATTCACAGTCTTGACAAATTTTATTCTTCACATCCCTCATCAATGGTCCCAATCCAGGCTCTAGACTGCTGTACGGATTACCCAACATTCTGCCCTGAAGGAAATCTTCCTGCTGTGGGTCTTTCTCCAGTGTCAAAAAGAACTCCCCAACGTCATTCTCCTCTGGGTATATTATGGAACAAAGTCTCTCGAATACAAAAACTGGTGTACGAACATCCTGAGGACTGTATTTCTGAACAGTTTCTACGCAGACAGCCATGAATGCTTTGGTCTCTTCTTCAGTGCCTGAAGTCATCTCTTCCAGAAGCTCCAGCAATTTCTCTTGAGTATCATCGATCAATCTAGTCCTCTGTACAACCAATCTCCTCAAAGAGAGATATCCATTGAGAACAGCACCAACCAATCTCCCTTTGTACTGTTGCTTGATATTCTCTTGCTCCAAGAATGTCGCAAGGAGTTCTGTCAACATCTTCAATGAATATCCCTGTGACAAATCACTCGTGAGTGTTGTCTCCTCCAATCGATGCAATTCCTGAATTTCACGAGTCAACAAGTCAGCCAATTTAATCATAACTCCACATCTCACGGCGAGGAATTGCTTCCAAGGTAGTTGACGAATTAGACTCTGGTAAAGGGACAAAAATTCTGCACTGCTCTCCCCAGCAGTCCTCAATTCCTCCAGATAACCAGTCATCAGGACGAGAATTTTCTTTTTTCTCTCTGTACCTTGGCAGAGACTCTCTACCATATTACAAGCAACTTGTCTCGCTAATCTTGAGCTTGGATTGAAGAGAACTTCTTTCAGCCAGGCGCCATCAACTAGTTTTAGCGGTTGAATCTCCCTCAATCGAGTGCAACGATAATGCCAGCGGTGGCCATATTTCTCCATGAGGTACAGCACTCTAGCTTCATCCTTCTTAAGTGATTTATTCGATCCATGAGGGAGAGATGTCTTCTTCGCTGGCATCCTCTGTAGCCACTCTGAATAAGAGTGTTTAGACTCTCCATTCAACCATTTAGCAACATCAATGCTGACACCCTCTGGTGGCGGTTGAATTGTCGCCAGGGACTCGATGGTCTTGTCCTTATTCTTCTTAGACACCGGCTGATCTGGTTTTATTAGACTCTGGAGGATCTTCAAAGAGGGTAAAATAAGGCTCTCCATGACAACCGGACTCTTTGATTCCTTGCAGGCCATCAGGAAGAGCTGCATGACACACCGAAGTTTTTGTTCCCAACACGAGTCATCCTTCTGCACCAGAGCTGCCAATAGCGACATCTCATGACGTACTGCCATTGCAAGATCTGAAGTTGATACTCGACCTTTCAGTGTCATGGTGACACGATTCATCAGCAATGTGCAGAGCTCTTTGGTCGACTGGATGTTGTCCCTCGTGACTAAGCAGAGAAGCTGACGTACCTCTTCCTGCACTTGGACTGTTCCCCTTCGTAAATTATTCTCGATCAGTTCCTGAATGAGACCCTGTTTGCAGAGAACTTCACGTGCCGCTGAATTTGTTGCCAATGCACGAAGAAGAGTGAGACAATGTTCAGTGGCAGCTGTGGCACATCCATAACATCTCCCCGATACTGGAGGTATAATTATTTTTTCCTCTTCATCATCCTCCAATTCCTTCTCTTTCTCCTCCTCATCGTCTTCACTCTCCTTGGAGATTATTTGTCGTTTATGCTGGAGACATCCTCGTTGATTTCTGTCGTAAGCCACGAGTTCTCTTCTCCAGGCAATTACCCGCTGAATAATCTTGCTGAGTTCCTCAAACGATGTCTTGCAGTCTCCACAGTATCTCTGAGCCAACAGTTGAATTGTTCGATTCACCTGAGTATTTCCACCGGAATTGCTCACCTGCACCCCATCCTCAATATTCCTAGTATCTGATCTGTGCTCAGCAATCTTCATCAGCAACATTTCCAAAGTTGGTTTGTTTGAGGTCAATGTCTTGTAGATTCTATCAGCCTTCTCCAGCCAGCTATTTATCGTTGCAACTGTCTTCTTTCGATCCTCATCATTTTCAATTGGATCCACAGCGCAGCAAGGACGCGCTGTCAATGTATAATCAAACTTGGCGTATTTACAAAATCCACAGGCGTGACATAAGAAAGGATCCTTCTCGTCGTAATTAATGGCACGACACTTGTGACATTGGAAGACATTCTCTCCACAATTGGCGCAGACACCAGGATTAGCAGGAACGTTGGCTGAGCACCTGGGGCACTGGAGTGTCTCTGAAGAGGCCTGAATGTTCTCGTAGAAATCTGCATACTCAATCATCAAATTACAGGCGACAATTGGAAGTGGAAATTCCATTTTGACTTCAGTTTGGCCTTGGGCGAGAGTAATTTTTTTGGCTTTGTGCCACATGGCTGGTTTATTCTTCAATTCAACAACAGCCTGCACTGTCCTATTGTTGTAAAAGATGTTGATGGTCCTCACCATTTTAGTTCTCTTCAAATCGCCAATTCTCAGCATTATCCTGCTGATTGTGTGACTGGAAACCAACTTGACAATTTGCGTTGTTGTCGTGAATTTTGAATCAACTTTGATAGATGATAATTTAATTGTTGCCATGGGGACTTCGGGATTATTGCAGACTAGACAGGGCTCACTCTCGAGATAGTATCCATCAAGCTCAACGTATTGAGCCAGTACAGTGTAGAGATTGGCACTTGGATGACGTGCAAGCAGTTGATTTTGTGCATGGAGAACAGACACCGCTTGCTCCATGTACGTGTGCATCTTCTTACCAGTGTCGGGAGTTTTGAGTGAAAAATATCCGAGGAGATCGACGAATTGGGCTGCTTTTCTACCGTAAGCTGGTAAGAGTGGCCACATTTTCCAAAGCAGGTCCAACAGGGCTTCCTGATGTGATGGTCCACTGTTCTTGAAGATGGCTAGAATCAGTGAGTGTGCCTGCCACCTGACATTCGTGTTATTAGTCTCGAGCAAGAAGGTCCTGATGAATTTGGTGAGTAATGATGATGACACCTGTCTCTGAATTTGCTCCACAAGAATGACACATTGAGTCTCTTCAAATTTAGCCTCAATGTCAGAATCCTCTGACTTGGCACGATCTCTTCTCTCCTTTGATATTGTACTCTTCGAATCACCACCCTTGGCTTTCGTTTCCCTCGACTTTGCTGTTGAACAAATGGCACACTGAAGGAGTTGGAGGACCGTGGGACTGACACCTTCATCAAGAAGTGTAGAAATTTTGAATAGATAAGAGAGAACTGTATTCTGCTTGAGACAGAATCTCTGCCAATTGCCAGTTCTACTCGTTGCTATTTCCACACAGCATTTGAGGTGTTCAATTAGCTCCACCAGAGAATCATAAGGCAGGACAATGGACTGCTGTTGAGAGTCCAGAGGAAGACCTCCACCAATTTGATTGGTACTGTTGTTGCAGCATTGCTTAACAGATTGAATGTGAGAGACCAGTGCATGCAGATCCCTCAACTGTCTGTATTTCTCCTTATTTCCACAAATAAGCTGCAACAATTTTCGCACCTGACGTCTTATGAATGGAGTCTGATACAGCATCATGTATTCACAGAGGTAAAAGTGCCAAGCTTGCTGATCAAAGAGCGGCTGAATTGATATGTTATTTTCCGCACTGTATTTGTAAATTTGGTAAGGAAGTCTCAGAGCCATTTCTGTTAACAGCTGGGGATATGGTTCAAAGACATCAGTGGCATGACCTTTCACGTACTGGCGAAGGAAGAATGGAGACATGTCTGGTGGAGATGTTGTCAAGTGCTCTTTCAGTAATTGTCCACCGATTACGGTACCTGCATCCTCTGTCGATGTTGTCTTCCAGTATTTCAAGAGTTCTGTCAACAATGTCAGGCAGTGATTGATGACACCAGCTTTGCTCAAGGTACTCGCTGTCATTTGTGACACAAAATTTGAATTGTCATTTTGGGCTTTTGTATTGTACTTGGATCGTGACATCAACACACTCAACAGCCTCATTATAACCAAATGCACTTCACGCTTGTCGGTGCGCTTATTGATGTCACTTATATCAGTTGTATTCATCTCCAATTGTTTAATCAAAATATTCAATAATTTTTCAACACAATTGCGATCTCGTTCGTCCGATCCATCGAGATCGGAAGTTAACATGAGAATAACTTGCATATATGGTATGGAAAGTACTCCAGAGACATTTTGTGACATTTCTGGAATGAATTGCATAAACTTTTCGAGCAGACACAGACGCACTGAGTGTAACTTAGTTGTGGCCTCTGACGGTGGTGGAATTTCAGTTTCAGGCTCTTGTTCAGTGGCCTCGGGTTCTTGTTCAATGACCTCTTCAGTTTCTTCGGCATCATCCTGCTTGTTCTGCTCACTCGCATTGGCATCAGCAGTGCCTGAGGAGCTTGGCTCATCCGATCGTCTACTAGTCTGGGGCTGTTCGTTGTTGGAATCTCCGTACGACGATGAAGACGATCCTGACACATTTTGCTCACTTCCTCCACTCTCACTACCACCACTCTCTCTCTGTTGCTCAGGTGCTGGTGATGTTCTCAAAGTGCTACTGGCATCAGTTGCAGCTGTTGAACCATTGTCAGTGGCCTCATCGTCAGAACCACCGGCTGATGTCGTTGTATCTGAATAATTGCCTTCGTTCCCTCCGACTGATCCAGATGCAGAAGGTCTAACTGGATCTTGAACAGCAAGATTACCTTGCAATCCTCTGAGTCCCTGGGCAGCAGCTAGAGTTTGCAGGCTCCGGAGAGCAGGTCCACTGAGATTCTCCAAGCCTGGAATCCCTTGGAAATTCACTAATCCCTGTTGAAGGACTTGAAGATCAGGACCACCTCCCTCTTGATCCTGAAGGCTCAGAGCAATGGCCAAACCCATCATTGCTTCGTCATCAGCCTCGGGGAGATCGAGAAGGTGTGGGAATCCTGCAGGACCCAGGAGAGCTTCGAGGGGATGGGGAAGACCAGGCAGTCTTTCTGCCTGATCTCCCTCGGCTCCAAGTAACGCCATTGGTTCCACTGCATCGACATCATACTGACGAGCATCCTCCATCTGTTCTCCATGAAGTGACGAGTCCTCCATCGGTTTCTCCTCCACCTCATTTGAATTGGCAGTACCTGAGACTCCTGGGGTACTGCAGTGAGGTGGACTGGGCACGTAAACCCTTCGTTTCTTGTATCTAGGTCTCAGGACTCTGATGATGGCCTGTTTAGCACTGAAACTAACAGCAGTATCGGATGACAAAAGGAGCTGAAGGTAGAGTCTCGCTGCCAGTCCACAGTTCCATTCGATATCACACATTGTGAACGAGTGAATTATCTCAACGAGTGCGTAAGTAATGGCTTCTGTATGGGTTAGCCCTGGAACGACGACTGGTGCGAGGGCTAAATTTTTGGGATAAGCCATGTGGAGGGTCCAGAAGACGTCCATCAATTGGAGAACCATGTGTTGATTGCTATTGGAATCTTGCTGCTCATTCTCATTTCGTTTACTCTGAATCTGAGATATTCTGTCACTCTCAAAGACTGGTATGTCCGTTTCCTTGATGGCTATTGGAGAATTTTGTTCTGTGAATTTTGCAAGATTGTGGGGACGAGAGATGGCGATACTTCTCACGATCAGAGCCAAACGGTAAAAGTTCTCAGCGTCCATCCACGTGACATTGAGATTGCGCATAGATTTCAATGCTTCCAACACATGGTTGAGCAGAACTTGATCCTTGTGGGAGTGATAAGCTATTCGTGACATGTGGAGGGCTGCCAAAAGTGCCATTGTGTGCATCTGAACTGATGGAGGTGTTGGTAGGGTCAACAGATTTGATGCCACATCAACAGCTGTATTTTTGAGGGATGATTTACTCTCATCCCCTGCAGTCAATGTGAAAGATGATTCCAGTACTTCCAAGATACTCGAAATCATTCTGAGAAAAAAATTGAAAAAAAAAATTATCACTTTTTTATGTTTCTCTGGTCGTGGTTTTAATTATCATCGCAAGAAGAAGAAAAATGCGACACATTAGCAACTTTCAGTCTCTTCGTTAATCCCTTACCTCTCTATCTTTACTGATTCCTTTGAAGGTCTGATGCATTACAATAAAAATGAGGGAATTAAAATCTTTCAGGCATTGTAAATGAAAGTATAAATAGCGAGCTTCATACATCAAATCTCGTCCATATATCAAGAGTATTATACATAAATGCAAAGCTCGTGAATATTTGAGAATAATTGAACACTCACTTGTCGACTGATGTCAGTGATGCTGGTGAGATAACTGCAGTTTCATTTTCATTGGTAATTGATGAGCCAGCAGGAACGACTGGGGCTGAAGTGGTCTGTCCCGCTGGAATCTCTTCTGGTTCTTCAGGCCAACCGAAAGCATCTTTAGTTTTTCCATAACTGGAAAAATGAGAAAAACATTAGGAATTGAATTCATGGGTATACGTTGTTCTAAATAAAAAAAATACTCACATTTTGATTGAATCAACCATGATGACATCAGGATCTTGAGACAGACCAAACGTAATTGTCAATTTCTTATCAGCCTGAAGACTCTCTTCCCTCGTGAGAGGAATATCAAACCAACGACTTCTGGTCAAAGACGTACGTATGCTCCTCCCAAAGACCTCGACATAGAGTGGAGCTCTCTGAACATCCTGACTTCCCAATTGCACTCTCACCCCGCACATCACTAAAGTCGGATCATTATTCGTTACCTCCACATTGAATCCAATAGTTCTCGTCGATACGACGTACATGCCAGTTGTATTCAACCGATGTTTGATCTGTGCTACATTATAAATCTGTAGCAGATCATTGCCTCCGAATTCCACATCATTCATCACTTGACAATGCTCAAAGAAATCTATCGGGAATGTCACGGAACCAGATGGTTTTCCGGCTTTAGCAGTCTTCTTCTTCCTAGATTGTTTAATTCCAGCCATTGTTCCAATTGGTTGGACATTGGAAGACATCCAGTAGCCAGTCTGCTCCATGCCAGCCATATAGATCCTCAGGCTTCCATCTTCGCAAAGCAAAATCAGCGTTGTTCTGTGCTCGGCATTTGAACTTGGATGCCTAATTGCCACCATATCCATGATTTTAGCCTTGGGTACAACCTTAATCTCTTGTATCAACACAACATCTGGTTTGATCATCAGAATGACTGGATTATTGCTAGTCTGCAGAACAGAACAGACCAGTCCAGGGTGATTTGCCACTTCACTCCACTGGCACAACGGCTGTGGCTGATTGTTGTTCGATTTGTTGCCATTTGACTTGTTGCTGGCAATGTTAATCATGAAAACAGTCATAATATCTTCATCCATATTCTTAAGAGGTGCAATGAAAGACTTGCCACAAGTATAACTGAAGAAGAGTAGTTGAAGAGCATGAGAATAATAAATCGACACCCCACCCCCTCCAACTTGACCGAAATCTTTGATCTCTGGATGATAAATGTCAAGAGTATTGGTCACATAGAATGGCCCATGTTTGGCAGAGCTAGCATCATTCATAGCTTGACTGTAAATGTAACCAGCAGATGACATCAGAAGAAGATAAAAGACATCATCCTCGGTATGAACGAATGTGCAATCTCTGATTTTTCCAATGGGAACGAGGAAGTAATACTGAGGACTCAGTGCATCCTTCCCGAGGTCATAAATCTTGACGAAATCAGCCGTGACCAGTGCCAGTTGTGTCTGTGAGCCTGGAAGCCACATGGCTTTAATGATGAAATTGCCAGGTTCTCTCTGAGGATGGAGAACCAAATGATCAGAGACTGTTCCAGAACTGTTGAAAGTCAATACGTGGCAGTCCTTCAGTCCACAGACAGCTAAAAAGTCTTCATTCCAGGGATTTCCAGTGATGGAGAGAACTGTAAAGGGAATGGGAGCTGAGGCAAGTCTTGTGAGTGTAAGTTTGCGTTTTGAAGAGTCCGCCTGCTTTAACAATGCACTCAACTGTAAAACCGTGATCTTTCCTTTTTCATGGGAAACAGCTAGGTGTTGTCTTTTGCCATAAGGTGATGACAGACAACACATGGCAACTCTTCGAATCATGTGTGCTGAGAGGAGCTGGCGGATCGTTTGTCCTTGATCGCCGGAGTAATTCATTCTGACGTTCTCAAAAGCCCCTTCTTGAGAGCCCAGAGTTGAGAGCATCAGTTGATCAGTATGAATAAACTTCTTTTCAATGGTATGCAGTTGTCTGAGTGCTATCTGTCCTCTAGTGTGACACCCAACTGGTGAATTCTTCTGACAAGATGCATCAACAGCAGGTATCAACGTTCTGGTGAGCTCGACGAGGGATGTGACAAGTCCACTGGACCATAATTGTGTCAACACCCAGTCTTTGGATCCCTCCAGCTGTTTAGCAAGAGCAACTTGCTTCTCCTTATCTCTTCCATTCCTCTCCAACTTGTCACCAAAACCTGTGGGACTTGAGGCACGTCTACGCAGCCTGTTGTTCGTAGCATTATTATTCAAATTAGAATTGTCACTTGCGCTGGTTGCTCCATTACCAATGAACGTTGAAGCGCTTGATGGGTGTCCTTGGCCCTGATGTTCTGAACTCTGTGGACTACGTTTAGTCAATGCCTGGCAGGATCCATCGTCCTTGAAGCCACAATCACAGAAGAAATTTCCATATTTCGCGTAAGTAACATCATGACCCCTGTGACAGACTCTAGCACAAACTGTGCAGACACCAGCCCCATCAACCATCGAGCAAGTGTGGCAGTGATACCAGTGTTGATTCGTAAATTCCTTTTGTGTAATAGTGAAGGTGCAGAGTTTATTGCAGAGACTATCTTCATCAGAGTCTTCAGCAGCACTGTCCTCGTCCTCATGCACCAGTTCATCAACCCAATCACTGTCATTGAGATCTCCACTTGTTAGAGGCGCTGCACCCTCCCAGGGTGGACTTGTTGCTCGATCCGTTGAGGAACTCTGCAACTGTCTCTGAGGGCACACAGCTCCAACAATATCCGAGATGTAATTCAGGACACAACAGCCTGCTTCGATGTAGGGTGATGGTTTGTCCAGGATTTGTGTGTCAGTGTCTTTGTTCATGAGCTGCTGTTTGCAGAGTTCAACCCAATCTGTTGCCGCTCTGAACAACAGGACATGTCCCTTGTCAGATCCAGCGTCAGCAAGGTTCGACATCACCTGCATCAACTCTGGAAATCCTGCCGCTTCAATTGCAGGAGACAGAATGTGATAACCGAGGGGAATGAGTGCTCGGAGAATTGTCACTGATACATTTTCACCGAGAGTACTGTTGGCCTTGACTATATAATTTGTTAATGCCTGGAGAAGTTGGTTGTTCTCACGCATCAACTGTTGATTTTCTTCATTCGAAGTACTTGATATCGGATTTTGCTTATCAGAATCTAGTAACAATGTTGTAGTGGCATTTGTAGTTGTTGCAACGGCTGATGGTGCTGTGCTAGTAGCTGGTGGAGGTGAAGACCACTGTTGATTATTATCACTGGCACCAGTGTTTGAATCACTCGTAATATTCTCGGTATTACTGGCAATAGTACTGGGTTGGACGTTTGCGGAACTTCCAGGACATCCCAGAATGACGTGTCTCAACCAGCACTGGAGTTTTTCATTATCAACAGCAGCCAAATTTGATACAGAATTGCAGAGACGATCCAATGAACCATCCATATTCTTCTCAGCAGTTCTGAAGAGTTTGCTGAAGAAATGGAGCACATGAGTACTGAATTGCTGAGAGGCTTGTGGCGATGCAATCGACAGGAGAACTGAAACTAGAGTTCTATTTGTGCTGGGGGCAAAGAACTGGTCTAGAGCTTTACAGCCGACTGAATTCTCAAGCAGTTGCTCCCAATATTTGATGCACTGTTTGAGGATATTCCCATCGACTGAAACATTGATAGAAGAATCCTCAGTATTCGTTGTGTAGTCAACGATGACATTGTACGTATAATTAAGCACATAGAGATGTTCTCTCAACTGTCTGGCTTCACTGTCAACAGCCCCCAGAAGTTTCACCAAAGTTTTCGATGCTGTATCGTGAAGATAGTCTGTTCTGGCGTCCATCGTCAGAGGAATTAGTATTTCAATGGCTTGAGCTCTGATCTCAGAATTCTCCGCTGCTGTAGTTGGATTGATGTACTCATAGAGGAAAGCAACCAGGGAATGGAGAAGATTCTTCAATGATGGATTGATGGAGAATGTTGTCCCGTGTTGAGAGAGTGTGCTTATGTGATGATTCACAGTAGCTAGAATGTAGCTTTCAGCTGGGATAATGTCATTGGCGTATGTATTCCAAGGAACATGAGCAACGTTGATGGCCTTCCACTTGTCGAGAACTGATCGGATTGTGTTGGGCAAGAGCGTGACAATTGATGCCTCCATGGCCCACGAGGCACCTGCAACACATGTGATGCCATCGAGAACGAAATAATCCCTCATACTGTACTTGCCAGCACTCGATTCAGAGGATTCGAGCATCTGATAGAGGACACTCGAACGACAGGAAGCGAGAATAGCCTCTGTTAATAATAAAACGTGAGGCAAAATGTCAATGATCATTTTATTGGTGTTTGTACTAGCAGTTTGAGCTGCATTGTTTGATGATTCTGACTTGTTGTTGGTAGATTCAGCGTCTTGTTCCATGGGACTCTTGGAGATGCTCTCGTCCATGAGTACCTGGAGTTTTCCAATGACTGATGCTAGAATTGTTAGAGAACTTAGCTTTGGTAAAGTTGACTTTGGCATTATATTGTCTGATGGATTGAGCTCTGGTTTGAGAGTCTTGATGCAGTTCTTGGCTAGAGTTACATCATATTTAATTGAATTGACTGTTGAGGACACTGTCTTGAGGAGATTCTCAGCGTACTGGGTGTACATGCCCTGTTTAACAAGACAATCCTTCATCCAGCCATTGAACGTTTTGTAGGCAGCCCTGGGCCCCCAGACTAGGGAGTAGAGAAGCATTGGCCCTGCTGGAATTTCCTCACCAAGTGCTAATTTATCCATGTATGGGGTTGATGGAGGAAGCATCAGTATCAGTCTCCAACAAATTGAGAAACAGTACTGAGTTGCACACAATCCTGTGATCGACATTTTATTCTCTTTCCCCTCCTTTCCCTCTTTGTTCTCCACTTTCTTCGGCATGTGGGTTTGATTTACAACATTCAGAATGTCAATGAGGGCATCAACTAACAGAGGATACTTCATTTTATCGGGAGTACCGAGGACAAAGTTCAGGGCGAGGCCATCGAGCTTTGGAGTATCCTGATTATTGAAATCAGCATTCGTCAAGTTGTAAAAACGTGGTTTCATTGTGAATTCATCTTGTGGCCCAACTTTCGGGTAGTTGTCCTCAATTTCTTTCCAGGGAGTGTAGATCCTTGCTGCTTGTTTGTTGCCTTCTTTTGCGTCGGACACGAGGCTTGTGGCTGAGAGAAGATTCCATTGGACCTGAACGACATTTTAGATAATATTTTCAAAAAAATCAGTAAAAAATCATTTCTTTAGTTCCATCATAATTGAAAAAAAAATGTTCGAGCATTGAACTACCACTCAGTTTGCACTATCACGCAGGTGGCCCTGTTATCTCGACTCCATTGGTTGTGTATAATTTTCTCTTGCATTTGATTTGCATCGGTTTGTTAAAATAAAGGAAAAAAAAATATTAGAAGAATGAAAAGAAGCTATGATGATACGACCTGATGAAAGAGTCGATCCGAATTGAAAAATCAGATGCTAACAATTCTGTACTAACTATCTGAGAATAAATACATAAATATTGAATACCTGTTCAAGAAGTGATGGTGGTGCATCATAAAGATGCTTCATCATATACTCAAGCAGTAATAATAGCCTAGAAAGGTGAAGGATTTGTGAATCTTTCATGGGAGTCTTGACAGCTTCGCTGCAACGAACGGCTCCACTCCCAGTCACCAGTAAAACCGACTTTTTCTGCATCAAATTCAATGAATGAAACAGAAACAGAACGAGTTGAGCATGCTCCACATTAAGATCTTCATTCTCTGGCTCAAATGTCACTGGTGGATTGCAAACGTTCTCCACCATTGTCGTGACTAATCTCTGCCAGATGCTGATGCAAGCGGCCTCCTTCTCCAGCTGAGGTTTCAGCAATAAAATTTGTGCCAAAACACTGAGTGTCCTTGGATAAACTTGAAGTGGCCACGAGGTGGAGCTAGTGCCTTCAATTGTCCAAGGACTGACTCCGAGATGCTGTAGAAGTGTATTCTGAAGAGATTCACTCAGAGTATTTCTAGCCAGCAAATTGTGGGTGTATTGGCTCAGTGCTTGAGAAAATTCCGAGTACATGGCACCAAGTGCGGCACCATAAAACACAGAAATTGTTCCAGTCTCGGTTCTAGCTGTCTCATGATCCAAATCTCGAATTATTGCAGCAAGAATCACCATTTGTTGCTCAACAAGCCCATTAATTACATATTCACGAACATAGGAGCTTCGACTGCCAATGAGGTGTTGGTTCATGAATTGAAAGATTTGAGTTGCCAGGGAGATGTACTAAATAGTTCCAGAAAATATTAAAATGAGGGATATTTATTTTTCATTAAATGTTTAGAGTTGTATTGGTGAAATGCTGCACTCACCCCATGTGGCTCTCTATTATCAGGAACAATGGTGGTGGATGGCCTCTCAGCATTGCCCTCATTATTAGTATCTTTGGTAGTATTCGTTGGTGATCCTTCAGAGGGTGACAATGTTTCCTCGAACCACAGGCCCAAGATAGGCTCACTGTCCTCCTCTACCGACATAACAGTTTGTTCTACATCGTGAACATACCCCATAGAGTTAGTTAGATGGATAGAATGAAAGCTAGTGTGGAGTTACGATTTTGCCTTTCACCAAACATCGAAATATACAGTATAATAAACGAAAAGACATTGTTACCAGTGTATCCAGAAGATTTCATGCAATTTCATCATAACAAACACTGGATAAATCAAATAAATGATAGCAGACTAATTACGATGAGGATGAATGATTTACTGAGACAATTACTACCTTCGTCTGTTGAACTCTCTGAGAAACTCAACAGATCCTCGTAGTATGTTGTGGAATCAGATTGACTCAGGGTGTCACCTTCTTGGGGATGTTTTTGTACTCTTTTCAGAGTGCAAGCCTGTAAATTATCCCAACATAATTGATGAAAAATTAACAAAAATTAAAAAAAAACAAAAATATAGAATCGAACAGTTGAAAAAAATGTTCTTACCTTTCTATAACTAATCGTCGCCAAATAAAACAGCAAATGGTTAAGTGGTGCCTCTTGGAGGAAGGTCATGGCACGCTGAAGAGCAGTACTGGTTGCCAAAATATCGAGAGGTGCCGACTCTGTTGGTGATGGTGTATCATTGTTCATCTCAACAGAAACATCCTCAAGCAATGCACTCATGAGGGTCAATGCATGGGACGCAAGAGCAACAGACAAAACTCCAAATCCCTGTTGAACCTTCATGAGATTAATCCTCGATGTCCCATCTCTGGCTTTACTAGGTGACTTTCCCTTCTCCTCTTTAGTCTTATCAGTCGTGCTACTGAAACTGCTAACAGTCAGTTGAGCTTGCAGTCCAGCAACCAGTAACCACACCCCAATGAGCAGATGATTCTGAAGGATATGTCCACCTGCTCTTGTACTGTGTTTTATTATATTCGATACTAATCCAAATATCTCCAGACTCTTTTCAACAACAGCTATCGCCAAGGAGTCGTAATCCTCTTCCGTATTCTTGCTCAATTGACCATGATTCGATCCTTGATGACTCGTGGAATTATTACTCGCATTTGTGCTGCATTTTGGGGAAACTGCATTGGAAACACCAACGATACTTGATGCAGTTGCATTGGCTATTGAACAGTAGAGACAGGACATTGTGAGCAAGGACAATTTCTCAAGTTTAGCTGGTGTCAGTGGCTCCAGCACTGGTAAGGAGACCACACTGTGAACGATGTTTATGTCATTGACAACAGCATGCAGACTGTGCCTGATAATGTGTGCTTCTGCATGATTTCCAGGCAGACTGAAGCCCTTCTTGCTCATGTATGCCTGATATTTCCTCATGTATCGCGATAAATGAGGCAGATTTGAGCACATGTCGAGCAGAGTATCTCCAGCCCCAATCCCCTGAAGTGTGCTAATATTATTAGCAATGAAAATCATTTTAATTTCATTACTCCCTGCATCATTTCCAGTGCTCTCCGTAGAATTCTTATTGATCTCGGTTATGATATCATTGCTGATGGCAATAGAGGGGGCGAAATTTTGCAATGGCATGGTCAATTGCTCAAGTATCGAAGTTGATAAATCATTTCTTGACCTCTTTGATTCTTTAATTGGCTGTGGCGTTGTATCTTTCTCGTTATTCGTAGATGTATTCGTTGTGGCTGTTACACATGTTGGTACATTGGCATTTTTCATAATTGCAATTAGTGCCACTTCGTCTGTCTTTGTCAGGAGGCTCTGGCCAGTGCAGAGTGCACGAATTGGCAGCAGAAGCTGTTTCATCGTTAGAATTGATGATGATCCATCAGCTGGTTGTTTCCCCACGAGATACGTCAGGAGAATTTTGCAGGCCTGACATACTGTGGGTATCTGACTCTTCGACACTTGAAATTCAAAGGAAAGAGGGGATTAGAAAATTCCGGAAGTACCTGTGATATGAAAGAGCTAGAGGTAAAATATTCTGGAATCGAAGGAGAGTTGTGGAAAAGTCGCGAACAAATATTATCAGGGGAGAATGAAAAATGTCTCGAATATATGCTAGGTCATTGAGAAACTCACATGTATTTGCACATCCACTGATGTAATCAGCAACGAGGGCTGTAAAGGACGTGTAAAACGCATCGTACTGCTCCTCGTGGGATAAAAGCTCCTCCTCGCTGCCAAATTGAACGAAAAAAATATTAGATTTTTTGTTTTTTGGGGCGGTCTACTTCATCACTCAATCAATACGATATCCTAATAATACGCATTTTTTATGGATTGAGGAATCCATTTGTGTGCTGTCATTCGCCAACTGCCACTCGTCATTTTCGGAATTTTTCAAAATGACTTTGAAGATTTTTCGATATTGCAATTGCACTTACCTTTTGATAATGGCTTTGATGAGCTCGATAATCTCATTTTTATTGAATGAGCCGTAAGATGCGGCTAAAATAGGCTTTATTATTGACGACCAGTCAACGTTTCCTCCACTTTTCGCTGCCATTTTGGAAAATAATACGAAATACAGGTGATTTTTCAAGTGACGACGACTTGAAACGCTGTGAAAATTCTCCAAGTCGCCATCTTGCGACTCGAGGAGAAAACTCAAAAGAGCGAAGAAGAGGAAGAAGACATACGGGAACAAAGGAAAAACACGTACACTGACGACTGCATGAACTTGTGTGCATTTATCATTTATTGTGAATTTGGCGGGTTCAGCGAAGTCGAGAAGTTTTTATTTTGTATAGCCAAATGTTTTTATTGATCATTACGGTTGAATGTAGATCGAAGGAGATTTAACATACATATCTGCAATTGAATTTTTTTCCAACCACCGGACAACCCACATACACGAAAATGGCAGAAGTTATTTGTCTCTCGTCGGATGACGACTTTCAAGTGAAAAAGGTTAGTCTGCTAGCACAAGGATATTTGCAATGCAAAACAATAATTTCTCGAATAAACAGTGTCCAATCTTGATTACTCCACTTGAATTAATATTTTCCACAGCCCAAGAAGAAATCAACAGATCTCAAGAAACCTGAGAAGCACAAAGATGATAAGTTTAAAAAACGAAAAGCATCGACAGAACTTAACACTTCAACACCGAAGAAACGAATTCAGCTGACAAAAGTTGTTAAACGTCAGCCCAGTGACGATGGGGTCGAAGTGGTGGAGGTGGTCCCCCAAGTACCAAAGGAGGACATCTCTGATGAGAAAACTTTATCTAAATCTGCCTCAATGAACTGGAGTTTTCCATCGACATCTAGAGCTGGATCTTCAAGTGAAAGAAAGAATAATGGGCCAAAACTTATGATAAAGGAGAAACGTCCAGTGGACCGTAATGACATTGGCTCAGAGGTATTCGCCCAATTCTTAAGTCTGTGTCTCACGAAGGATCGAAGTCCTGACATGAAGAAGATTGTTGAAAAACTGAAGAGACGTTATGAGCAGACAGACCCTGCATACGTCCAGTGTCCTGCTTTCATCAGTCTCTTGAACGAAAAGAGGGACTCCCTGATGAAGGAGGGAAGTGTATACACTCACATCTGCGAAATTCATAGTGAAATGAAGTGCCGGAAGAAGGGGGCAGTCCTTCCGAAGGAGGAGGAGGTTGCTGAAGAATCCGCAGTTGAAGAGGTTAGGGCAGAGTCGAGCCCAGTGGATCGCAGGGTAAAACTGCTCTCGAAAGCCATGACAAAGTGTGAAAAGAGGATTAAAGAACTGAGGGAAGCTGAAGTGGATTGGGACGACGACGACAACAGCAACTACATGAAACTATCCAAGTACGAGGAGAAAATGACGAGAATGTACGCCAAAATGTGTGAGCTAACTGGTGATGATTATGACGCTGGGCGTCGTTATCTCAAACCCAAAAACCTCAAAGTCACTGGTATTCCAGATGTAGATCAGGCGATAATAAGTTTTATGAGTAAAAAATTGAAGGATAAGAGGAAAAGAACGCAGCAAGGTTTGTCAACTGCTAACTGCGTTATTTTCCCAGATTATTGCGATATTATAAATTGTATCAAAGAGTGTAATGAGCAGCAGAAACTGAGAATGAAGGAGGAAAAAATTGAAGAAGTCGCAAAGAAAGCATTCGCAGATCTAGGGAATCATCTGCAGAAAGTGAGGAAAGATGATTTAATTGATAGTTTTTCACTGGTGCTTGAGAATACATCGGATCCAGCCCGTGAGAATCCAGAGTTATTGAGAAAGTTGGAGGAGAGTAAAGCTGCAGGTAGAAAGAAGATGGATGAAATTTTTGAGGAATTTGCGAGGAGACAAGACGAGGGATCACGTAGAGAAGATGGCAATGAGACAAAGAGTGATGCTGAGGGGGATAAGGACGAAGAGCAAGATGATGAGGAGGATGATTGTAACGATGTTGACAGTGCAAGTCGGGCTGAGTCCGATATGAGTAACTCCGTGGAGGACTGCTCGACTGATCCCCTGGAAGTCACGGGAAATCCACTGAATGGAGATGGGATGACACATGACGATTCAGAAGAGGTATCAGATTCAGCGGATACGGTACTCATCTCGCCGTCTCGAGTAGCTCACAGAGTTCACCAAATTGACCAGACTCCTTCTAACAGGATGGTAAAACCACATTATGTTGTTGCAGACGTTGAAGGTACTGTGACTATTCCAACTGAGAAACTTGAAGCAGAGGGATGGCGTACTGAAAATCTATCCAAAATAATCAGCAAACCTGGACCGAAGTCCTCAAAAGTCCCCAATCCTGGAAAACCCTCAATCAAAAACATTCAAAATGTCAAGGTGGTCATAAAGGCTCATGAAATTGTGAGAATCAGCGAGTTTCAGGATCAGACGGCATCAGGTGGTGAGCAATCCTCAGTGTCAGAAAATGACTTAAAATCGGCAAAATCAGTTGTTGAAAGTATTAAATTATTTCCCGATAACGGGGAAAATGGGAAGGAATCCCCAGATAATGAGGAGACAGCATTTGGAGGAGGTTCTAAAGAGAAAATTGAGAGAAAAGTGCCTTCTGCTGTCAATTCATATATAGGGAATACTATAATTTCGAAGGAGCTTGAATTAAAAAATGGAGGTGTACCAAGCCAGCCAAATTCCAAAGTGTCGAAAACTGCATCTATCACTGAATCCACATCAACACTCCAGGATTCACCGCCTAAACAGATTGCCATTGAGGATAATCCTCCGACGAAGGCCGCAAGTGTTGAGAATCCAGAGATTACATCGAGTACTGAAAATATCATTGCCGAAAGTAAATCACCTCAACTAACAGTCTTGGAAGATGTAGCAGACCAAGTGGATGATACAGCAGTTACCGAGAACGATTCTCCATTACCAGATTCAACGTTGCAAGGGGCAGATATAAAAGAGGCTGATAATACCAAAGGTTCGTCATTAACTGTTCGTTTGAATGTTTAAATATTCTTCGTCAATGCAATGTAACTCGAGTAATGAAGCGGGATTTTTTTTTTTTTCAAAGAAATATATGTATAACTGTTTTTGGTAGACATCAATAAGTCCGAAATTGAAACACGACCAGTATTGAAACTCCGTGCATTCGCGAAGCCCCCCGAATTCTGGAACAATTCTCCAGAAAAGAAACTGCCAACTCCGAAAATCAAGAAAACTGCAAACCCACCAAAAACGATTGAATGCGTAGATTTGGAGGATAACACAGTCGGAACGAATAGTTCATCATCCAGTGCAGGTAAAAATTCGAATTACGGTGATCATTGAATGATTAATGTGCCGCATAGAAACTTAATTCATGAGTGAAGACCTCTAACATTGGATCCATTGCCACAGGTGCATCATCCTTACCACGAGCACGAGTGCCAGGGAGTGTAAATATGAGATCAGCGGTTAATCGAACAGTCAAGGATCAGTCGACGGTCGTTAGGATCATTGAACACGCCAAGCCCTCTAAAACACGAGTGATCGACGCATCGCGAGCAAAAATCTTACCACTGGATCCTGCAAGATCCTCCAGTATAAAAAAAAATAATTCTCTTTTAATCATGAAGCAATCACCCGCCAGGCCGATTCAAAATACTACTGTTGGATCATCGAGTGTTCAACAGGACCCAAGATATGTTCGTATGAATACTGCGATTCACACTATGTTGACGAGCCCCTCCTGTCATAAATTGGTAAATCCCGTGTCCATGCTGAAAATCATGAAGAAGCGTCAATAATCCTGGGGAGACAACGGTGACTTATTGTGGGGCCTCAGGAGCTACAAGAATAACACGAGATGTATATTATTTTCTTATATTTTATCGTCACATATAATTAAATTATCGATGAATAGGACATTAAAGAAAAATTTCATATGATGCTTTCAAGTGATATGCCTTTATAATTTGATCACGTTTATTGTTTGATATTGTCTATTATTGACTTGGTGAGAAGGAAGCGAGGGTCTGGTAGATTCTCGACGATGTCAAAATGATCGATGTTGTTCCTCAATAATATGTATTCCACTCTATCCACGAAATTCAAGAGTTGCTGAAAACGATCATACGACGATTATTGTGATTCATTGTTATTCATCTATTATTGACACCATACAGAGGGAAATAAAAATTTGATATTCTTATAAAAAAAAAAACCTGAGTGTAGTGTCGTGATTCCTCTATGAATTTCGGAGCATCGCATTCACCAACAGCCACAATAACTTTAATTCCCTCCACAGGTGGTAATTTCCTGGTATCCACGTCGTTGAAACTGAATTTTTGAATTTCATCCTCGGTTAGTTGGAGAGGACCATTGTAACTGGTTTTCAGGAGTGGTCGGAGAGTGTAAATGCCACCAATGAGAACAAGACCTTTTAGCGATTGGAATAAATTCCGTTCTGTCATCAGAGTTCTCCATTCCAAATCATGAAGAAGACTCGCAGCTAGATGGGCTCCTGCACTGTGTCCACCGAGCCAAACGCATTTAGCTCCATTTTTTTTACAGAGCTTTAGAATTTCCTCGGTGACGATTTTTATTTGCGTGACAACGTCGGATAACTTCACTGAGGAAAAGTGATTTGGCTCGTTAATTGCCATTGATGCATGACATTTTTTTAACATAAAAATTAAGAAATATGAAAATTTGGTAAAAAATTTCAATTAAATCCAATTTGCACCAATTGAAAATTATTTTACCTGTTGGACAGAGATCATATCCAACATTAATAACTTTTATTCCTTCCGCAACGAGAGCAGATATTCCAAATCCGGCAAATTCTTTACTACATTCCTGCCAATATCCCCCGTGGATGAAGACAAATACTGGGGTACCTGAAATTGTGTCTCCTCGATCAGATATTTAAACAACAGAGCGTAAAAGAGGTGCTTCAAGCATTTTACCGTTTGGTAAATCCGTTCCATAAATATCATATTTCATCCGATCACTCGATCCATATGGAATGTCCAGTTGACAAGGAATTTTCTTCCGCATTTCGCTAGTCACTGAAATTGAAATTCCAAATGATATTCCGCAATTTGAGATGACAATAATATAATATAGAAAGGGGAGAAAGTCCTTTTACCCTTGTGAGCTAGCTGCAGGAATTTAGACTGAACTTCCATATTTCCATATCTCTTGCTCCACGCACTCGGCGAGTATTCCCTCTCATATTCCTGAGAATAAAAAATTACCTCAGCAAATTATTACAATCTATACGAGTTTACACCAATATTCTCTGATTATTTACGGGATCGATGGACATTGTTAATGATCAATATTCACACTCCGCCACCATTAGAAAGTCATATAATAATAATATGGAAACCTACACACTGGTCAGCGTGCAGCTTCCATTACAACTCGTTTTCCAACATTTATCTCTCCGTGCATATGGCCTGACTGGCTCAGAGTGTGTTCTTCGGGTTTCACATTACGCTGGAACCGCTGTGGGCGGCTACGTTCATTCGTCCACGACTACATATCCCCGACTGTGCTCAGACTAGTGAAAAGTCTAAGGGAACAACTGTACATAAATTCAACTGCACATAAAAAAAACTGTCCATAACGGAGGGGCCCGTTCGTACTTACACAACTGTACACATCCACGACTGTCCACAGATTTATGAAAAAAAAAAATGAGGGAACAACTATATACAACCACATCTGTGCACGGTCCTTGAAGTCGGTCAAAAAGTGTCGGTAGAGTAGAAATTGCATTCGTTTTATTTGCAGTCGATATTAAAATTACGAATGGCGCCATGTGTCCCACTATTGAAAACGCTAAATATCAAAACGCCACCTATGAATGGCGGATATTGGGCTGCACACAGACAGTATTCAACCCAATTTGGGCTTGTTTGGCGTGTATATGAGAAGCCAAAATCGTCCATATTGGAGAAAACGAGCGCCGCCATCGGTAATTAGCGGTCCCAATAGCACAAATGATCGTGCCAAAAAATCAAGGAAAACTTGAACTCAATTGTTGCAAGACAATTCGGTTCTCAGCTCGTAACCCAGTGATATGTACGTCTGGTGCATCTTTCAATAGTCAGACAAGTTAACAATATCATGATGAAAATATAACAATCATCGGTGCTAAACTATTTTAATGATGAACACTCCAGGAGATCCTCTGTTTTTGTTTTTGAACTGATAATACATAACCTCATAACCAGAGGCCCGCGCGCTGGTCTCCCGTATGACCTCATATGGTATAAGGAATTTCATCATTGTGAATAAAATATCCACTCTCAAACAATAAAAGTCATAGATTTGTATTCTACAAACGATTTGCAAACGATTGAAAAAAAAAGTGAAAACTTTTTTTTCAAAATTTGTCGGCTAGTTTCATGCATGACCTTGATTAAATAATTAAAAAAGATCCATAAACTCTTAAACGGTGAAAAGAGATGTACAATGACCTGCTAACGAATTACAAACGATTCTATACGGTCATTTGTTTGAAAATAGTTTTTTGTCAGCTAGTAGGATACTCGTCGGAAAAAGATCCGCGATTGTACCAGATGTCCACTGTTAATTACACGCATATGTATCCCAAGTAGACTCTTTTGAATTAGCACTGCGTAGCGCAGTCTCATTTGGATTGAGACATCAATCTAATATCATTGAATGGTTTCATAAAATAGAAAATGCAAAATAAACTCGCTGTGAATTTGTATAATTTTATCGAAGAATAATTAATGGGATTTTAAAAGAAAGAGTTCTATAGGGTGTAGGAAGTGGAAAAACGCAATTCTGAGCCGTCCATC